>NC_043969.1:7366623-7526623 GCF_902148855.1 Sphaeramia orbicularis | reverse complement strand
CCTCAGCAACTACAACTCAATATATCACTGAGCACATTTACATGCACGCTAATTCTTCAATCACTATCTGATTTCTGGAGTTATCAGATTATTCAAGTGAACAGCATAATCTGATATGTTTTATCAGATAACAGCAGATATCTGTTTATGAGAAATCAGATTAACACACCTGGATTGCTCCTCAGTACTCCAATGTTTTCCTGCATGTATACAGGATAATCTGATTTATTTTGTTCTTTTACATCTGCAAATGTGTAAAAACAATTAAAATCATAGAAAAAAGAAGTTATGTAGTCAAATATAAGCAAAAGACATTTGAGTCTACCATCACTATGTACTACAAAAGAAATCTTATAATGGATGGGAGCATTTAAACTAAGGTTTTTGATTATCGCATTTCTGAAGTGCATGTAAACGCATCAGATCTGATTATTAGAATTATCTGATTACTCCTAGTTATGAGATTTTTATGGTGACGTAAACAGGCTCAGTGATAATGACAACAATATGATTTGCATCTGTTTCTTAAACAAGCTTCCTTTCTTTCCTTCTTTTTTCTCCCAGGTGGGATGCGACCCAACACCCTTGTCTTGGGTTTCTATGACGACTGCAGTCCGACGGACAAGCTGATTGATCCATCCCTCTCCACCAGTCAGTCCACAGATCCCTTGGGCCCATCCCTGGACCCCGAGCAGCAGTCCCCTCTGTTCCACTTTGCCTCCCTGCGGGGATCCGGTGACAGTCGAGATGGGAAAGTTGTCGGACCTCAGGAGTATGTGGCCATCATCGCTGACGCCATGAAGATGTCAAAGAATGTGGCGCTAGCTCGCTACTTCAACAACTTCGACCGAGCACAGGCCCTGTCCCCAGCATCTTCTTCTCAGGGGAAGGGTGCTGTATACATCGATGTCTGGCCGGTAAACCTCCTCCGACCGGACAGCTGCAGCTACGTCGATACCTGCTCTCTGTTCCTGCTACAGCTAGCTTGTATCCTCAACATGGTGCGAGCTTGGCGCAAAGCTACAATCCGCCTCTTCCTTTGCGTCGAGGAAGGGCGAAGCGTTCGAGGGTCAGAGGAGAAGTTGGGTCAGCTGTTGAAAGAGCTGAGAATTAAAGCCCAGGTCTATCCCGTGCCCTGGGACGAGCAGGTGGCGCTACACTGGCAGCGGCAAGGGGAGTGGAGCAAAAAACAACAGTCAGCAGATGGCGCTGAAGACGACAAGCAGTCAGCAGAGGAGGAGGAGAGTGAAGAAGATTATGTCAATAGCTTCCCGAGTAACGCCACTCGTCTGTCAGATGACTACCTCTCAGCTGTCAATAAATTAATCCTGGACCAGGTCCGGCCACCGCCTGCTGTTCGGTTCCTGTACTTGCCCCGCCCCCCAGCTGACACCCGCCGCTACACTGCCTATTTACACCAGCTGGATCTGCTCACTAAGGACCTGGGCCCCACGCTGCTTATCCATGGTGTCACCCCTGTCATCACCACTGACCTTTGACCTACTCATCTCCCTCGCAGAACTTGAGACAATCAGTGAAGTGTGCCTGACATGCTGAGATTGTAGTGCAGCTTCTCCGCAGACCTTTGCATCAAACAACAGATGTAAAAAAAAAAAAAAAAAGAGCCAATCAGCTGACTGCACTCCTGCACCGCTTCATCCATCGTGGACCAAAATGTCCAAAAAAAAAATCATCTTTTTTTTTTTTTTAAAGAATATTTTAAATGAAGACCAAATTTTATGACATGATTAAATATAATTTTTGCACCAATCACTTCTGTTTCAGTATGCTACCAAAAAGTGTTTTACTCTGACTCATCTGCGACAGGTGCTGAACTGCATCTCTCTCATTGACAAATTCAGCCTGTAAACTTTTTGACAAAACAAACTGAAACAATGAAGTGAATAAATAACATGAAAACATTGATTTTGACATCAGCCATCAGCTGATTTCTGATTTTAAGAATCCGGATTGGTCAAAGTTTGAGGATCAATGCATCCCTAATACTAACATGTTTTGCCACTTGGGGACTTGAGTTTACTTAGTGTTTAATTTACTTCTGGTATTTCCGTCAAGCACCACTTGGGGATTTGTGTTAATTTCCTTTTATCAAACACCTGAAGGTTCTGTGTTAATTTATTAGGTCAGTCTTTTCACAATCTGCGTTTGACGCAATAACGTCATCAAATGTACCAAAGCAAGTTAATATGGGAGAAACGATGGAAGTAATGCCACTTTACAGCCTGTGTGCCACTGGCTAATCCATCAAAATGCTGTAATGATGCTCTTTTTCTGTTACAGTTAATAGGAATCAGTCAGCCCACATAGCAGAATGTGGATTACCAGTCACCCCTGTGACTCCTTAACTCTACTTCCCACCCAGTCTTCTCAAAGCTCAATCTGAGGTATTGTCTACTTCTGTTGTTTCTTTCTTTTCTTATCCAGTGTGCTGTTGCTCATATTCCTTAAAATGACCATTCCATATGCCTTCAGATCAGACAGTGTCTTGGCTAGTTAACTTTGGAATCAGTCCGTCATTGACAGAAAGTTGGACTGTGTTACACCTAAGGTATTTTCACAAGGTCTGCCTTTTTCATTTATAGGAGAAGTACTGCATAGAACAAAAGAAATAATCCAATATTTATGGTCATGGTGCTACTATGTAAGTCTTTCTTCCAAGGTTTTGTATGTTAGATCTCAGGACATTCCTCTTTTTTTCCAAATGCACTTTTGTCTTTCTTCCGCCAAACTGCAAACAGTGTAGCTTTTCAAAATGACTTAAATGTTTACAGCACCAACACCTACTGTGATTATCCACAGTCTTATAGTGATTGTTTTGATGTTTTTAAGAACTTGTTTAACTTTTAGATTAGTTTTTACCCATTATTTTCTCAGAAACCACAATGTCAAACCATTCTGGATGCAAAAGTGATTAAATGCATTTTAATATCTACCACATGTGCCTTTTGTTAAAGAGTCGTCATCACCAAATTGAAAATCACACACATCACTACAAATAAAAAGGATTCGTAGTATTTTATTAATTCACCCTGACAATCTTCATCACACTCACATCAACTCATATGACAGATCCAAGGTCATTTATGTAGGAAGTTTGCTCTGCTGGGTTTCTGACTTCACTTGACAAGCTTGTGTTATATGATATGTTTACTTGTGGACCAATTATGGGCTCTACACCCTTCAACAAACCCTTGACACTACATTTCTTCAAATCTCAATTGCTGTTGTTAAATTTAACAGAGGTGTAAAAAATTTTGTAGCACACATTTATTGAAGAAATGAACTGTTCAGTGTTGAAATTACCGGTGCAATCTGACAATATTGACATGATGTAAACTGCAAAAATAAAACTTTGTATTTAAATCTCCTGTATTTTTTCTTCTTCATGAGATTGTTTGCCAAAGCCAGATCAAACTTAACAACTGCCGAGGGGATCTGAGGTTTGTTTCATTTCAGTTCAGGAGCAGTTAGTGTGTCCCAGAGCACAGAGCTGAGGGTTTTGTGTCCACCACAGTTGTTTGTTTGAGGTAAACTTTGGAAATAGAGGCAGAGATAGCTCAGCAGCTCAGACAGAGAGATACTAGAGGGTGCCAGGCAGCCAAATTACCTTGTCCTACAGTCCCCCCTTGCTGCCAACTAGGCAGAAATGGATTCCATCTCCGCTCTGAGGTGAACAACAGATTGGAGAAATAAGCCCAAATAACCATCGATATCTGTTCAGGAGGAGGGAGGCTGACATTTATCACGGAGGAAAGACCCCGGCTCTGAGAGGATTTGGCGTGTTTATGTGCAGGTGTGTGCGTGCACAGAAACAGGATCGGGTTTTTTAACTGCCATGTGTGTCTATACATACAGCATATACACACCCTGGTGAAAAAAAAGCCCCTCAATATTTCATTGAACTACTTGAGTTTTGATTATGGCTCACATTCACAGTGGCATCGTTTTGCAACTTATTTCCGGCATAGCATAGCATAGCATAGCATAGACACACACCTAGACCTGACTAACTGAATCAACCCTAGATCATAACACTGCCCCCACAGGCTTGTACTATAGGCATAATGGGTAACCATCAGGGTAAGTGTGGACTCATTAGACCACATGACCTTTTTCCATTTCAGTACTTTTATTTTAACATAGTAACATATAGTCCCCTTTTCTAAAGAAATCACAAAATCATACCCTCATCACTGTCAGGAAAGATGCCCCAGCTGATGAAAACAGAGATGAATATAAGCTGCAGTCTGCTTTAGTCTGGTCACAGAACCAGAGCTGGATCCAGAACATTGAACAATCATTCAACAATGCATCTCCAACAATGGTTTAACATGACCAGAAGTGCTTCTGATCATTTGGTCAGATCCACATGAGACACTACTGGCTGTCCGTAAGAAGAGGGGAACTACTGACGCTAACGGGCCGTACTCATTATTACACTCACTAAGATGCTTGCTAGAGAAATTCCTTAGGACTGAATATAAAAACATAAACTTAATACTTGTCTGTTTCTTGTGTGATTAGCGGAATACAGTGTACCTCCAGTGTACAGTAAGACCTCGTTTTCTGACACTACTGCACTAACACAGTGGAAACTTATTTACAGTTTCCAAGCCTTCTCAATCAATCGATCGAGCACTACATCATAACAAAACTTATCTCAAGACACTTTACATTTAGAGCTGGTTGAACCAGACTCTTAAGCCAATCTGTCCAATCTATCAAAAAAATAAATAAATAAAGTGGTATGTTGTAAAATTCCATTAACATGTACATTGTTGCCCATAAAGTTGGAATAAAATATTTTTATCTCCTCTTATGTAATGATTGTGATAATGTGATTTATTCCTGATAGATTTAGGTGTAACTGGGACTATGTAATTAATGCAACTGGTTAAAATGGAAATAAAAAGAGGAATGTGTGTGAAAGCAAATGAAACCAAATTATTCCAACTTCATGGGCAATAGTGTATACACATGGGAAATACTAGGGGCTTCAGAATTAAATTTCATACTCAAACTGTTTCGCTTTTTAGAACAAAAATGCTGTAAGCTACCTAAAACAAGAGACGTGACAGGAGGAAGGAGTGTGAAGATGAGAGGGACTGCTCAGCCGATGGGCTTTTCTGCTAAATGACTGTACATGTGTGACAAAATCAAAGATGGAGACCATCAGGCTGTGTGTATGCCTTCAAGTCTAATACTCTCCTCTGTCATGTCTGCAGTCTTGATCAGAGAACACACATTGCTATCGTGTCACTTCCACAGTGTGTCAGAGCCCTAACCACCAGGCACGCCACCGGGATACACACATATACACACACACACCCACAAACACACTTCATCACTTATAATTTCTAGCACACTTTCCATTTCATCTCCTTCTCTGCATCTTCTGATCCACTTAATTTTACATGACATGCTGATCGCCAGAGTATCAGATGGATCAGGGGAAGAAATTGGTTGACGGAAGGAAGGAAAGAATTAAAGGTAGGGAGGTGTGTCAAGTTAAATTTGGTCACACTGAAAAACCAGATTCCATTTCCAGTTTTTGGAGGCTAAACAGACCTCTGGCTTTTGCTGTGAATCATGTTTGCATTTAAATAGGCAGAAAGTAAGTGTGTAGGTTCATTCACATGTACTAAACAGTATGAAGACTTTTGAAGGCTTCAACCTGCTGTACGTTAAATACAGTCATAGTCTCTGATTGCCAAAGCCCAAAAGAACCCTCCTTGTGTGTATTTTGATTGCACATCTGCTCTGTCTGTAGCGGCATGATGCCAAGATTGAAGTCCTTAAAAGTCCATAAATGCTCTGAACCAAGAGTGCAAACATGCATATGTCCTCTGATGTCATCAATCCCAGAGGAAAGTGCACTAAGTGGCATCAGAGGCCTGCTCAAATCATTTTCCCACTGCCTCTCAGATGGTGTTTTCTTCATAAGTAGCTCCGAATACATCTGGTGTTCATGGTGCAAAGTGCTGCAATAGGTTATAGATAGGGTTTCATCAGTCTGCTGTGTTGTAGGAAATTATCAAAATCTGTCATTATTTTCCAAAAATGACACGTTTAGTGACTGAGTCGTGACTGAATGACTGAAAAAGCTCCATATTGCTACAAAATGGTTGTTTACATTTAGTCTGTTGCTGATTGGGGATTGATGATGCTGATTTATTTTATGTCACTGTTTTTACCTCTGCCTGGAGGTATTGTGATCATTTTGCTTTGTGTGTGTGTGTGTTTGTTTGTTTGTTTGTTTGTTTGTTTGTTTGTTTGTTTGTTTGTTAGCAAGATAACTCAAAAAGTTATGGACGGATTTTCATGAAATTTTCAGGAAATGTCGATACTGGCACTAGGAACAAATGATTAAATTTTTGGTGGTGACTGGGGGGGGGGCAGATCTGTCTTGGCAGAGGTCTATGCTCTCCAAGTGTTTATCTAGTTTACTCATGTGAGCGAACGCCTGTTCAGAAGTTCATACACAGGCCTGAACTGGAAGTCAGGGGTATTGGATATGGGTGTCTGTCAATGGGTTGGATAAGGCAGCAAGATAATTTTTAGTCCTTGAAGATGTTGTGTTGGGAACAGGAAAATGAGCAACATAGGGAACTGAGTGACTTTTACCAGGTCCATATTGTAGCGGTGATTACTGGGTCAGGGCATCTCCACAACTGCAGGTCTTGTTGGGTGTTCCTGGTCTGCAGTGGTTAGTACCAACCCAAAATGGACTAAGGAGGAACATCCCAATCTCAGAAAAACTGTGCATCTGTGGGAGGTGTTGGACAAATAAATCTGATCCATGGAGATCCAACTCTTTACTCTCTACAACATGATTTAATGATCGAAGTCCATTTACTGACCTTTGGTCTGATTTTTCTGTGGTATCACCTCCTGACCTTACAACATTGAAAGGTATGACTTGATGTTCAGGACTATTTACATCCTAACAATAAACAAAAAGGAGTGAAGTAATCAACAAAATAAAGGAAATAACCAACAAACAGAACAAAAATGAAAACAAACAAACAAACAAACAAACAAAAAAACAATCAACAAAATGGACAAAAATGAGCAAAATGAACAAAATACTTTTTAAAAGATGAAAAAATAAGAGTAAAGAAAACAATTAACTAAAAATGAGAAAGAACTAAAAATAACTAAGAAAAAGTTGCATTTTAGTTCCATCTTAAGTTGTTAGTAAGTTGGATAGTGTCAAAGACTGCAGTGCATATATTGTTTGTAGCTGCTGACATTTGACTTGTTTGTTGTTTATATCCATAGGTTAAATTGGGCTAGAATGCACCAGAGCTCAGCCCCGCCTCCTTAAGTCCACAACAAACCCCACCAGAGCTCAGCTCCCTCTCCCTCAGTATAAAACAACCCTCTACATTTAGATTTTCAATGGAATACAAAATATGAGTTAGGTGTACATTACTATTATTACTAAAATTGAAGAAAATCTGAGAAAGTGTTCATTTTGGGGCTCTGATTCTTCAGGAATTGATTTGTTGTTACCTTAATCTAACATAAAATAATTTTAGAGGTGAAGTGCCTCATGGGACCTTATTTCAGAAAAAAATATGGTGGTCAGGTGGCAATTTGCTGATCCTGCTTGAATCATGGTATCAGTTATAGATTATATTTGTCAATTTAAAATATATTGTATAAGTTAAGGAAGTCACAGGTTGTTGTAAAGATAGTAAAATAACTTCTAGATTAGTGTTACTACATATAGTGCATACATGTTTCAAGTCACCAACACACAACATTACCATGACATATTCACCTTATTCTCAGAAAGTAAGGTGAAAGAGTATCAAAAGACTTGAAAATAACCACAGAGTTGTCTTTATTAGTTCTGTACAGCCTCTGGAAAGGGATAGTTACCATATCATGTATGGGACTTGCGGGTGAGTTAAAACAATGATTTATCACGATTAATTTCAAAATTAATTAAGCATTTTTTCTGTGAAAATCAGGTATTTGCCTATATTTAAGTCACTGAACATGTAGATGCTCATAAAAGCTTGGAGTATATTCAAAGATTATATCAAAACAGAGAAAACTGAAAAAGGTTTTCAGCAAAATATACCATTAATTAAACATAAAAACAAGTGTATACATCCACTGTCATTTATCAGACTCCATGGGTTTTACTGGTGAATCAATGTTGTAGAAGATGACGGTGTGTCCATGTTCACTACGGAGCCTCTAAACATCTAAATGGGTCATATCTGATGACCATGAAAATATGAGAACCTGCATTTTACCAAAATTAAGTATATGTATTACTAGGATTAGTGTTTGTAAAGTTATTCAACATTTTACATCAGACGACTCTTTTGGTTGCTTTTGGGTCTTTGTGGGTTAATTTGACAACATCATAAATGTGCAAATGGCATAAATCAAATGGGATCAAGTTTCGAGTTTCTCACCTACTACTGTCATACATTTTCTTCTCTGAAATAAAGTCATTTAGGGCACAACTGGAAGGGATGGTGGGGCTTCACCTTTCTATTGCTACATCAGGTGAGGGTAAAGCAGATTTTCACACTTTGCCAGTTCGATGTAAAATATTACCTTAAATATTGATTGAGGAGCTGAGAGATGTTATCAGACGTCTTTGACCCACAGTTTCATCCTTCTAATCCAAAATCCACAGACTGGATCTCTCTCACATAAGACCATAAAGACTGTGAAACTCCATGTGTTCATTTATGTTTTGTTCTCTTATCAGTGGAAATGGGAAAGCTGCACTGAAAACATCAGTTATTTGTGCATGTTGAGAACATAAACTGTAGCTTGCATAGTTTATAGAGAAATATCAAATGTAATGCAGTCAGGAGTATTATGTTTGTCAATGTAAAAGATAATTTCACAAGTCAAGAAAGCTGCAGTTTGTGGTAAAACTGTTGAACTGTCAGACTGTGAATCTACATAAATAGAAAGATTCCACACCTGAAAGACACAGAGGTGATGCCATCATAACGGTGTCTCTCCGTGATATATTCAAGGTCGCTGAAGATGTTTCTCCGGCTTCAACAAGACCAGACTCTAGTGACTTCTTTTAAAACTTTTTCACCTCCTTCAAAGATTTAAATGGTAAATGTGCCAAGCTGACAGTCATTTTGACATTGGTGACATGTAGATGCAGTCCACTGAGTTGTTTATCACAAAACTAGATATTTCTTTACTGTTTTTGCCACAAACCACAGCTTTTTTAACTTTCAGATATTTTTTTTTTCTTCAGTTCACCCTATACAAAACCAAGGTTGAAGATAATAAACCTCACATGGATCTCATCAGACAGGACCTGTGCTATGCTTCTGTGCAGTAAAATTTGTAATTATGTCCATTTTGGCCTAATTAATGCTAAACACTCTTCTAAATGCAGATTTTCCTTAACAGACACTCGAGTCCTGCTGTGTTTTGTCTAAGCAGGAACCTCGATAAGCTGTTCAAACTCTGTCCGCCGGCAGCCCAGCAGACTATGCATGCACCTGTTTGTACAAGGGAATTGAAATAAGGTGGAGCTTAAAAAGAGCTCATCTGTACTGTTTACAGACCTTTTGGATGATTAAAGACGGAAAGATTCAAAGATGTATTGAACACCTCTTTAATCCAATGCATTGTCTATGTGGTTCCTAGTACTTGTCATCCTTGATTTCCTTGAGTCTATATGAATGAATACATGTTCTGTTATTGCAGTACTGATGAGACCATTGGTTTTCATGGGCTGAGAGCTGCATAAAAATATATACATTCATGATGTTGACACTTATGTTGGTGATGAGGTCTTGAGGAACATGGTGTTTTGAGCTGCAGATCTAAGATGTGAGTCCGAGGAGCTCATTAGATCGACTCGAAACTGAAATGAGCTCTTTGTCAACAACATGATGATTGAAGTGGAGAGACTGTGTACATCGGTGAATGTGGAGATGATAGAAACCCACAGTGGGTGGTGGGGAAGCTTCAAAAGTATCATTTAAATTCAATCAACAAAACTAACATGAAAATAAAATGTTAGCTTTGCAATTATTATTTTTTTAAATGCCCATTCAAGTACCACCTTGAACCTTACTTCATTGTGAATCACTGGCAAAAGTTTTATGAGGAAAAGCTCTCCTGTTATTTCTTCACTGGGGATGAAAAGTATGTTTAAGGATGGCTCTTTGTACTCTGTTGTCTTGTTGTAAGACTCTTTAATCTTGAAGTTGGGCGGCAGTGCTGCATCTGCTACATCACAGCACTGACACCACTGAGAGTTGAATCCATCATCAGAATAGACTTAGAAACTGTAGATTTAGTGTTGAAGCGTAAACTGGTGAGCAAGGAAGTAGTTAATGCTACTGTAATAGTTGTAAAACCTCTTCCAACCTCTAATAAAAATTGTGTCCTCACATGATACTGTTTGTAACTTTTCTTTCATATAAGCCTCATGGGTTGGAATACACCATAGTTATATTAGTTATGTATGATAATTGTGTTCCATTTCATTACTGATGGTTTTACAAAACAGAAGACTTGACTCATTTGTGTAAGCAGCCAAACTATAAAGGTTACCAAGAGGATATTTATATTTTGTTTGTGGTATAACGTTAACAGAAGTTTAACTGAAACTAAAGAAATATAAAAGGAAATGATAGTGGAGAAAAGTATATTGAAAGTTGTTTGTTGTGCCTTAAGTGTTTAGGAACTGTATTTGTTGTGTGTTACTGTTTATATTTTACCCCATGTCAATTTTCTGATGGACCCTCTGGTGGGAAAAGGCCCTGAATAAAGAATGAATGTCCTTCACTGACTAATACTGTTTCATTTTTGAATATATAATGTAACAATTATTCACAACATAGCATTTTGGTTCAATCAGTAATACTAATCAAAATATATCCAACCATGAATATACCTTTAAATCTGTTCCATGGGTCTATTAATTATGCTTTGATGGTATATCAGTAGTCATTTATGTTCAGCAGTGGTTTTCTGGTGTGCAGCTGAGCCCAAATTTGGTGCTTTGTTAGTCAGTCTGAGCTGAATGTTCAGCCCATGTTTACTTGTGAAGTCAGGAAGTAGGCTATGAATCTGAATGGATTTAGGTATTGTACAGTGGTCACCTTGAAATCAACCAGAATGTAGGAAATCACATCTGAATCCAAACCTTCACCATGTTTGTACTTTACCCAATGTAGCTCAGGTATTGTCTATTTTCAACACGCCGTCCCACCACCACAAATATGCAGGAGGAAACAGGACACCAATTAAATTACACACATCCACCAAAACTCACCCCAAGGCTTTTTGAGAAGTTGGCAGCCCTGATAATCCCCATAGTATTGAACTTAGATTTGGTAATCTGATATATTAACTGTAAGGTGATGCATGCTATGTGCCTAAAACAGCCAACCAGTGTAGCAGGCCAAAGTTTACCCCCATGATGTCAGCAGTGTTGAGTGATTTACATGAGAATGACTTCCATTATCAACATTTTATTGGCCGTTCACCTTTGTCAGGTAAGTTAAGTGAGAAAATTAATGGACTTAAATCTTAAAACTCTAAACCAGGGGTGTCAAACACTCAGCCCACGGGCCAAATCCAGCCCGCCAAAGGTTCCAATCCGCCCACGGGATGAAAGTGCAAAAATTACACTAAATATGTTAACAGTCAAGGATGGCAAAATTCTACAGACCAATGTGATCACAAGTAAAATAATAGCATAATAAGCTATAAATAATGACAACTACAAATTTTTTTCTTGGTTTAATGTGAAAAAAATAACATTACACAATGAAAATATGTACATGAACAAATTATCCTTTCACAATAAAATACAAATAAATACATAAATAAAACTAAATACAAACAACCTGAAATGTGCAATTTTAACATTATTCTGCCTGTTCCTAAATGTATATTTGTAGATCCACTGTGATCTATAAATTATGCTAATAATAAGATGAGATGAAATACTGTAGAAAATGTTCTTATTTTAGTTCCAAACTTTAAAATTTAACCATATGCCTGTTACCAAATGTTTGTGTAACATTGTGTGTAATGCACATTTATGCAAACACTGACATGGAAGGAAAAAAATGTTCTGTTGATATAAAACGGGGTAGACCTAGAACAGTGGCGGCTGCTCGTCTTTCAGAGAGGGCAAGCTCATTTGTCGGCTTACATAAAAAAAAAAAAAAACTAAGAAAGTGCTCAGTGACCTTATCGTACCAAGTAGGCATCTTCTCCAGGGACTGGACCAGTGTCCTCTCAATATCCATCAGAGCTAGGCTGCTTAGATTGTGTGGTGGAAAAAATTACTTTTTATATTTTATACTCTTTATATTTTATACTGTTAGTACGTCTTCTTTTAATGCTGAGTCATTATTCATTATGTGTGATGTTTACCACTCTGTAACACCCCCAACCCAGGAACGGAGTTCTTGCCTTGAGTTAAAACCCAAACACCTAAATGTCTGAATGTGTAGATAGAGGATGGCGCCTGCACTCCAGATAGGATCCAAGCAAGGTTAGAGTGAAGAGGTCATCATGACCTCTTCATGGAGCAGAGAAGGAGTAGTATGGGGTGGTACGATGTACGTAAGGAATGACATCATAGTTTGAGGGGGTTTGATTTGGTTCTATATAATCTTTAGTTTTCTCTTGTTTAATCAGACTTCACTTACAGAGTTTCTCTGTGACTGACTTCTCAATAAATGCATTTATTTATTTTAACTCTAACTTTCTCTCCTCCTCTTTGTGTGTGGGTTATCAGTTGAACATTTCCACAACAATTGCCTTGGCCCATTGTGTTGTGGGTGTAAGACTTCAGCCTTTTTAAACAAGAGATGCTCCTTTCACTCTGACCTAGCCGACAGTTTGATTGATTTAATTATCTACAAAACGATATTAAACTCGAACAAGAAATGATTAAATTATGTAACTGAAACAAGAAAACGCTGAAATTATGTTAAATTGAAACAAGGAAGTACAATGAGTGTGTTTTATTTACAGTGCAAGAAATGAACGAGTAATTTCATAGTAGTTTCTCTCTCGATTTCACAGCAGAATGTGCGACGGTATTAAACTGAAATGTGTCAGTGAAGGAGTGGATCTGAAAATAGCTGTCAATCAAACGGGATTCAGCCTTTTGACCGATCCTCCAATCAGCACGTAGGATTCTGGCGTCCAGCCTGGCCGAGCTCTGCCCACAGCTCCATTCACCCCCAGAGACGCCCGGCGTCTGGGGGCGGGACAACATCGTGGCATTTATCCAATTACTGTCCAGTTTTGACACAATGAAAAAAACTGTTCCACTCAGTCCCATTGAAGCCCAGAGACGCCCGCAGTCTACGGGCAAATGCACTGAGCAGAGATCGAGTGAGAAAACAGCACAACGGGAATGTACGAGAAGTGAACAACATTGCGTCCGTTGGTTTGTGATAAAGCTGATTCTGAACGAACTCATCTTTAAGATGAACGTGTTCTAACACATTTGTAGTCAATGAAATGTCAACACAACCAAACAGATTTAACCATTTAATTTTCGTAATTTTAGGGGAAGCCGGGCTTCCCTTGCAGTCTATGAGAAATCGCCACTGACCTAGAACTACCAGGCCAATGTTCATCTGTGTGTCAGTGTCGTGTTCAGAAGCATGTATCTCATAAGCAACTGCTGTGATTTCCTGCCCTTCAACATGTCCCTTGTTCTCAAAGGTTCCACTGGTAAAACAAGAACTTTGTTTCACTTTTTCTCTTCATCCCTCTGAGCTGTACAGACAATAAACGTGTCACTGCCCCTAAGCCTGTTGGGTAATTGTGGGCAGTCTCTCTTCCTCTGCTCTAGTTATCTACAGGGTTCATACACATTTTTCAAGATCAAATTCAAGCACTTTTAAGGGTCATTTTAAAATTTTTCCAGCACAGCACCTTATCACTGGGGTCAAACACATATCTACTGGAATACAAATACTCATGATCATTTTTTTCACTTTTATCACAATAATGTACAGTACATTGTATGATGCTATAAACATCTAAAATTATGTTTCATAACAGTAAAAAGTTTAGAAATTAAAGGAGACCCCAAAGTTTTATCCAAAAAAAGGGAAGCCACTCGTTGTTCTTCAGACATACTCACACCGAGACAAAGATTAAGATAAAAATGTACCTGGAGTCGACCTGAGAACACCCGCTAATTTTCTTTTCTGATATAAAGTTTTATTTGTCAAAATGTATCACCTCTCTTTATGTAGCTTTGGCTGTAATTACACGCACTTTCAAGCACTTAAACTAAAATTCAAGCAGTTCTCAGACCTTGAAAACACAACATTGAAATTTAAGCACTTTCAAGAATTTCAAGCACCTGTACGAACCCTGTATCTAATGACAAACTGAAATGTACAAAAAAATAATAAAATGTGGCTGGAATATGAACCAATTCTTGCTGCTATTTTTGTTACTTGAGGTTCTTGCTTATTTGGTCTTAGATTGGACTAACCAGCTCTGCAAAGGTGTCTCCAGAGTCTCCATAAATCACGTATTCGACTACCTTTGCATGCAGTCACACCAATACTTCTGATTTTTTACGTCAGGATGAACGGAGAGGGAGGGGCCGGCGGGAACACCGGAGCGGACCGTGACACTGGCCCTATCTCGCAATGATAAAGAATCCTTCAAAATATTCCTGGATCCAGACAGTGATCTGGATCACCACCAAAATTTAATCATTTGTTCCTTGTGCCAGTATCAACATTTCCTGAAAATTTCATCAAAATCTGTCTATACTTTTTTGAGTTATCTTGCTAACAGACAGACAGACAGACAGACAAACCCGGACAAATACATAACCTCCGCTGTCCTTGGCGGAGGTAAAAATACACACAAATGACAAAGATACTCAATATAATGAACAGCAATTTCCAAATGAATCAGTTAAATGTGTCACTCCTCTGACTGAAAGGGTTCCACAGCTTTGACCTGGTCTGTCCTGGGTCCATCGTCAATGTCTCCTCTGATGTCATCCACACCCACATCTAGAAACATCAAGAGCGAATCATTAAACACTGTGTGGATGTAGAAGAGTTGATTTCATAGTGTGGTTTTGTAAATGTGGGTCCTGGGGAGACAGGAATTGGATTTATACCTACCTCTGGATCTGATGGAAAACGACCACGGATAAACGGCTCCATCAGACAGGCCTCCTCCTTCACAGAGGATCTGCATTGCTACTGTCTTTCCTGAAAAACAGTCAAAATAAGACCCAGGTTATCCACTGTGACACCATCTGACACACAACAAGACAAATGTACAAGTGTTGCCACTTATTTCAGGCAATGATAGCCTCACAGAACCCATCTCTAAGTAAGTTGATTATTTTATTAAACCGTATTCGCCTGCTCTTCCTGCTTATATGCAGCACGCCACTGATGTCCTTTCCAAAATCAAGCAACTGAAAAACATGGGCTCTGAGTCTTTTTTAGTTACAATTTTGGCATTTTTTCCAAACCTTGAATAACTGCTGTGTATTTTTTTCACTCTGATACTTTAACAATGATAAATTCATGTTTTTATTAAATATTTGGTTATTTTTCCTTATGGAATGTTAAAGTACTTGCTTAGACCTACAATTTAAGCTTATTTATAATGTAAGGATATAGAGGGGTGTCACTCTTCCAAGAAAAAATAAAAATGAAAAACCTGTCATTACCATCCACTTTAACAGAAAAGAAAAGGAAGAGCTGCTAAAACAGGTAAGAAAGCTAAAAGGAATCAATGTTTATGCCAATGAAATCTAATCAAGACAAATGCAGATATCGCAAGATAGGTACGGTTATTAAGAAAGCAGAAATAAATACCGTCAACATGGACATCAGACTGCAAGATATTCATCAAACTGAATGGGACTCCAGAGCAGGCAAAAGTTCTAGTCAGAGATGTCAGAAGTAGAAAAATATCAGTGATGTCTTTGTCTGTGAGATCAGTTTGTTAGTTTATGTTTAAACTATGAAGTATTGTGGATGATGCTTGGTAAAGGATGTATGGAGGATGATGTGAGGGTCAGAATAGAACAACCAATACAGATGTCAGATAGTTTACATACTACTGTGGGCGGATCGATCCAAATATCGACAGTATCAATACCAAGTAGGTATCAGTATCAGATCGATACTAGCGTGGTGAGATCAATACACTAGTTTCAGTTTTTCTCTTGTAAACATTGCTGCGGTTTCGTCAAAGAGGCGACAACCAGGTCACCAGACACGTTGCTTCTGTCTTGGTGCGGAGCAGGCACACTATACTTCTCCTCCCCCCTCCTGTGTTTTGATGTTGTGCTGTCAGGTGACTCAGCAGCACAAAGCAAACAAGCAAGTCACCGGCTCAGGTGCGCCTGCCCACCAGCACATGCATGACACATGCATAGACTGAGACACGGAGCCAAAGAATGCAATGGAAGAGCAGCACCATATGGTTATATTTTCAGGCCAAAAATGAGACAACAGCAAGCTGAATAATTTGTAAAAAGGCTATAAGGTACAGATAATTCTGATTAAATTTTTGTATTGCAGTTTCTGAATACTACCTGAAAAACAAGAATTTGTTTTCTCATGATCATTTTGTGCACGTTGGCTATTTAAGAAAAAAAATTCCAGACATGACAATGTGTGGGGAAAAATTGTTTTGTTATTGTTCTATTGTTTCTGAAAAAAAAAAACATATTTTGATAATAAAGTAGTTTCTATTTACTTATAAACTTTGTCCTGATTCTGTCCTGGGTTTTAACTATTTAATAATAACAAAAGAAAAAATCACAAAACACTTAAAGGTCATGAAAATTAATTGAGATTTAGCAATTCAATGATGCATCCACCTTCACATATCGGTGTCAATATCGGCGATACTGGCCCTGTATTTACTTGGTATTAGATTGATACCAAAATGTGCAGTATCGCACGCCACTACTCTGATAGAAAAAAATTTGGCTGGGTAAAATCTACGTGGGATAGATCCAGAAAAAAAGAAGAAGAACAGCAGTACTTAAGTACTGTCTCTTTACATCCTGTTGCGTTGTATAACTCAGGCTCTCAAATATTTCAGTCTTTATGAATAGGTCTGTATATTGTTGTCTCTGAGATGTTGTGTTTGTACAGTGAGACACTGACTTTGACAATGGTGATTTTTGGGAAACATTAGCCTGTTGTATTGTCATGCCTCTGTGTCAGGCTGTGGAAATGTTGTATATAGGTTGATACAGGTTTTCAGAATGAATAAGTAAATGCATATGTTTACCTGCACACTAATATTACACCACTGTTCTGAATTTGGTAGGTCTCATTTGAAAAGCATATTATACTCTCCTTCTTCTAAATGGAGCCTTCCCAATTCAGACATGTGGGATATGCCGATATTATTCCAGCTCTATGAGGATTCTTAGGACATGTACACAATACATTTGGAAAATTAATCTGATTTGTGTTTTACTGCAGCTTGTGACAAACAATCCTTGTTTACATTCAAGGACAAGACAAACATGATGGTGATACAAAGAAAAAGATTGTTTTAATTGTGTTATAAAACAGGTTTTAATATGTTTTGGATTGTGCCCATAGGCTGTAGTTTGTCAGTGAATTCTGTTGGAGTGAAAGGTGTTTCCAGCAGCGAGTGGCCTATGCTGAAAATCTTTGATAGTAAACCAGCATTGTGCATGGAGTCAGAGAGGAGGTGGCCCTGTCCTTTCCACACTAATATGGATATTTACCTAAACATATATTTACTTCCTCCATTTAAAAAAAAAATTACGCAAACACAAAAACAGCTACTACAAAATAGTGAAAACGGGTTCAAACACATGAAGAAACCATTGTTTCTGTTCTTGAAACTGTGGACACTGTGGATACTAATGGATGTCTCAGACACAGAGGGTTTAATCTGTCATGAAGGTGAACAACGATGATAAATTAAGTTAAGTTACCTTAAATGTTGGTTTGGGTCATTGAAGTATATTTTTGGTTTTGCCATAACACTAATTCATTTTGTTTCTCAAAGGTACCTGTGCTGACCTTGATCAAACGCAGGTGATACACCTGGATTTGATGTTTCAGGTGCAGTTTCATTACACTAAGCACAAATGATATGAGAAAAATGGATTATGACACCATTGTATTTTTTCGCTCTCTTTTTCCCCATCCACATGGGTCCACACAAACCAGAGTTTTAAAAAAATCTCAATTTTTGTGACCAAAAATGTTGTTTAAGTGGATGAGATGCCCAACCGTAGAGACAATTATCTGTTTTGCAAAATGTCAGCATTAGTGTGGATGGAGCATTAATCCATCAATCATAGATGGTTCAGCAAAGAATCAGCTGGTAGAAATGTAGAAATACTTTTTACCGTTACTCTTTGACTACATTTCAGATCTTGAACCTCTGTACTTCTACGTAAGGAATGAATATACTTTGGCCACCTCTGGTTAAAACAACTTATACTCTTGTAAAACTGACTGAAATCAAACCCAATAATAAAATAAAATCGAATCAAATCAAATAGAATAGGCTTTATTGTCATTGCAGAATACCATTGTACAGTGCAACAAAATTTGGTTTCATGCGAAATACACATTAATTATAAAACAGTCCAGAATAAAAACAAAATATAAGTATAAAAAACAGTCAAGTAAAAACACACACACACACACACACACACACACACACTGCGTTGGCTTGGTTCAGAGCAGCCATATAGAAACTGTTCTTAAAGCTGGTTGTGTGGCTGGATATAAATAAATAAATAAATAAATAAATAAATAAATAAATAAATGAATAAATTTGTGTGTGTGTTGACTAAAAATCAAAACTAATGCACATTTTATATCTTTAATAACTCTGCTTTCATGTATGTAATCCATATTCAGTTCACAGTAGACACATTTAGACACATTTTGAATGACAAACTCCACCAAATACATCTGTAAAGTTGCTATGTACACACTCTCAAATTAGCATAGTTTTCCAGTTTCAGCAGTGTGTGTGCCGAGTCACGCTGTGCTTCATATCAGGTTTCCCATTGAGCTTTTGAATATGGATGGTGAATGTTCTTACAGAGCCACAGGTGGAGGAGTGTTCCTTATTGTGTATTCTGTTTAATGTTTGCCTCGTGGTGCAGCGTGATACTCTTTCTTTTCTGTATACAGGCTGAAGTGCATAAAGATTGCGGCCTACTGGCTAAATCTTCATTTTGGTTTCTTTCGCCTTCCAGTCAGTATTGCTCTGTATGTGTTTCTATTTATTGCAGGGTTGCAGGGAGGAAATCAGGAGACATGTGTTGGATAAGACAAACAAATCTCATCAATGGAACCAATCGAGTAGTAATCTGTTTGAGATTTGAGACAGGAGAGTGTATACTGGTTGCAAAGGACACAGAAATCCCATTTATTCATAATTCAGGTTTAGCCATGAGAATACTTTGTATTAGTTGAACTTAAAATCTCCAGAGCTGTGTTTGTTTGTGTGTCCTTACTGCTTCTATTCAGGACTACTCTGAAAGGCCAGTGTATCCCTGGGTAGTGGGGGTGAATCAGTGCAACTGCCTTGGCAGATTCTGTATTAATTTGCTATAATTGAAAGCAACTCAGTAAGCATTCTGTGTCTGCAACTAAGTCTCGGAGAACTGCTGCTGCTCTCCGTTTAACGTCTGTTCCCCCAGTTTTTCACACTCATCTACACTCCATTTATCCACTGAGCTTCCTAACCTCTTTCCCTCACATCATTGAAATTTCCCTTCACGTTTCCTGTGTTTTTTTTTCTTCTCCACAGCTTTACACTTAGTATTTTCACATCAATAAATCTTTGCTATATTGATTTTGGAGCATTCTGTAAATAACAGAACAAATGAGAGAAGATTTTGCTGCCCTTGTCGGCCTTCAACACTTAATCTTCTTACACTGTTAGTCTTTGTGTTACTAGATTGCAGCAAATATGACCTATTTTCTTGTACACTTTTATAGTAATGACAGCAGCAACAGGTTGAAATTTTGAGGAAAATAAGTATGTAGGAAATCACATGAAATATCCTCTATGTCTCATTTATGATCTCATTCTATTAATTAATTATTAATACTTTTTTTTTTTTTTTTAGCTCTACATATGAACACCAACCCACTAAGTAGCACCTATTCTGAAAAGATGTTTTGCTGTACTGTATTCAATAAAACGATCTTGGCTAAAGTGACAATAACAACAACAACAACAAAAGAAAATGTGCTTCTGCCCTTGGGCAAACAACTGTATTTCCTCTTGAGCAAACACTTCCCCTGCTTCTCAGATTGGGAACATAACGGATCAACAATGACTGGGAAAAAAACTACATTTTTTGACATAGATGTGAAGTAAATACAGATTTTGGATTGTAATTCTAAGAAAAGTGCATTAAATGGCTGCTAACATGGATGTGACCTCTTATAGAGAAGGAAATCCCATTATATAATGTTTTTTATAGGTCACATCTACAGTTGTTCCTGTGTAACACTTTGAGCTGAACAGGAGGTGTTTAGTCCATCCTGGGTTCCATCTAGACAACATATACAATACAGTCTCAAATACCAATCAGTCATGATGTTATAATCACTGATAAGCAAAGTGGTGTTAATGTTGATTACCTCATACCAATAGGACCTGTCAGTGGGAGAGATATAGGCAGCAAGTGAACACATAGACTTTGATGTCTATGTGTCAGAAACAACAAAATAGTCAAGAGAAGGGATTTGAACAACATTCACAAGACAACACCATGTGATGCTCAAATCACTGGGACAGAGCATCTCCAGATCTTGTTCATTCCTAGTGTGAAGTGGTTCAAAACGACCAAAATTATCTAAAGAACAACAACGGGATCTCAACCAATCCAGCATCTATTGGAGCAGAACATCATTATTACCTGTCTAATGTTACGTAAGTTCCCAGTTTTCCACAAAAACAGCTCTGACCCAAGGCCCAGACTCCACCACACTTCTGACGGTGTGCTGCGGAATCTGGACCAAGACATTAGCAGCAGATCCCTGAAGTCCTGGAGATAGAGAGGTGGACCTCCATGGATCAGATTAATTTATCCAGTTGTTCTGAGATTGGGATGTCCTTCCTTAGTCCATCTTTGGTCAGTACTAACCTCTGCAGACCAGAATCACCCAACAATATCTGCAGTTGTGGAGATGTTCTGACCCAGTCATCACCATTACAATATGGACCTGGTCAAAGTCACTCAGTTCCTTACATTGTTCATCTTGCTACTTCAACACATCAGCTTTGACGACTAATTGTTCACTTGCTGCCTCATGTATTCAACCCAGAGAAAAGTCCCATTGTTTTGAAATAATCAACACTATTACCACTTCTCCTGTCAGTGGTCAGGTATCTGTCTGTATGTGTCTGTGCAAGATTAAATCTGAGCCTTGTGGGTGTGAGTATAAAGTTTAATGATTGATGCTTGACACTTGGAGTTTTGTGTGAATGTCCATTTAATTTTATTTGTAGTTATGTACAGTATGTATGTATGTATGTGCATGGTTATGTGAGTGGGTCAAAGAGGGAGAGTGAGTGATTTGGGCTGTTGTGTTCCTGAGAGGAGAACTTTGTGCTTATCTGGCCTTTCCTCCCCTTGGTCACTGTCAAAGCTGCCATGTCTAGGGGTAATGGTTACAGACTGTTAACTTCTGGGTGACATGATAAAACTGTTAAGACTGAGTAAATGTGTTTAAATAACTTCACTGCTGAAAATGGTAACTGTTTTTTTTTTTTTTTTAAATTTCTTTATATGTTTACATATTTCTTGTTTAATTTTATTGGTAACAGTATTGTTTATATTATGGTTAAATAAGTCTGGCAAATTATATTTATGAGCAGGCGGGGTTACCTGAGGTTATATATGGTGGCCATGACCCATTCTAATCAATCTGTTCATTGATCTGTTCACCATCGGCAGGAGCACATAGCCCACTGGTATGTAACAACTGCCATCAGCTAATGTAGACTGCTAACTGTGTGTAATCATTAATAGATGCTTGTGTATGTTATTATTTGTCATGCTAAGTCAGCGTTACTTTACGGTGGAAGGTTGTTCATGACCACATCACAGCACTGAGACAGCTCTGGCCAAAGTATTTAATAACATTCGCTTAAACACAGATCATGGCAGATCTTCAGTTTAGTGTTATCGGACCTCAGTGCTGCATTTGACACAGTCGACCATGATATATTACTTGATTGACTGGAAAATTGGGTGGGACTATCTGGCACAGTTCTTGATTGGTTTGCATCCTACTTAAAGGGCAGGGATTATTTTGTGTCAATAGGTAACTTTAAATCTGAGCAAACCAAAATTACATGTGGAGTCCCCCAAGGCTCCATCCTGGGGCCCCTTCTGTTCAACATCTACATGCTTCCACTTGCTCAGATCATAGAAAAAAACAAAATAGATTACCACAACTATGCAGATGACACGCAGCTCTACATTTCAATGTCCCCAGGTGACAATACAAGCACTGGGTAAATGCATGGAGCAAATATCTTAATGGATGGGCCATAATTTTCTTCAGTTAAACAGAGAAAAAACTGAGGTAGTCGTTTTTGGACCCAAGGATGACCATCTTAAAATCAGCATGCAGCTCCAGTCACTTCAGTTAAAAACCTCAAACCAGGCCAGGAATCTGGGTGTTGTCATGGATTCAGACCTGAATTTGAAAAACCATATACAAACAATTACAAAGTCAGCTTACTATCACCTCAACAATATTTCTAGGATTAAAGGACTGATGTCGCAGCAAGACCTTGAAAAACTTATCCATGCATTTATCTTTAGTCGAGTTGACTACTGTAACAGTATCTTCTCTGGTCTGCCTAAAAAGTCAGTCAGACGACTGCAGCTGATTCAGAACGTTGCTGCTCGAGTCCTCACTAAGACCAAGAGAGTGGACCACATCAGTCCAGTTCTGAGGTCTCTACACTGGCTCCCTGTCTCTCAGAGAATAGACTTTAAAATTCTCTTGCTAGCATATAAAGCACTGAATGGTTTAGGCCCAAAATACATCAGAGACCTTCTAGACCAGTATGAACCATCCAGACCATGCAGGTCGTCTGGTGCAGGTCTGTTCTGTGTTCCCAAAGTCAGAACTAAACATGGAGAATCAGCGTTCAGTTTCTATGCTCCGTATATCTGGAACAAACTACCAGAAAATATCAGGTCTGCTGAGAGTCTGAGTTCTTTTAAGTCAAGGTTAAAGACTCACCTGTTCACTGCTGCCTTTGACTAAAAGGCTTTTTACTTTTTAATTTTATATTCTCTTTCGAAACTCTGCACTGCAACTTTTACTTTAATATGTGTGTGTTTTTACGCTTTTGGATTTTATGTGTTGTTTTCTTACTTGCTGTTTTTAATCACCTTTTACATGTTTCTTTTATAATGTTTTAAATGTGTTTCTTTTTCCCTGTCGTTGTATTTCAATGTCCTGTGTGAAGCACCTTGAATTACCTTGTTGCTGAAAGGTGCTATACAAATAAACTTGCCTTGCCTTGCCTTTGTTAGACTGCGGGTATGCGGAAGTTCGGCTGTGGCGTGAGTAATGTTTAGCCTTAGTCTTTAATTATCAATGCTGGCCATATCTTACGTTGCCTTAAATACTCTTTAAGATAACGATGCTGGCGACTGCCGTAGTAAACGCCGTAGTAAGCGGCAATGTTTAATTCGTAATCCATTGCAACGATGTCACAGTGTAGCGCATTTTGGGTTTGTTTATGTTGTTGTTGGCACGTGTAGTTATTAGCCCACGGGTTCCAATTCATAATAACGCTGCAGTGCCGTTGGGGACATGCTTTGCGCATGCTCCCAGGATGCTAAGCCTTCTGGGTAATGTAGTTTCTGGGTTAATAATGGTTACTGCAGTTAGTCTGTTGTGTGTTGTGTTTAAGTCTGCTTTATTATGAGAGAGATAACTTTGTTTGCTTGTTTGTTTTATGTGTGAAGAGTATATTGTAATTATGAATTTCTATGTGTCTGTTTCTATTTAAAGGTTTATGACCTGTGGTACAATCTTGTGGTAAAAAAAAAATAAAACAAGAAAAGGATAAACACGAGTCATATGATTGTAATTACACCCGAAGATGCTTCTCCTTCATTCACTGTTAGTGAATGTAGCTTTGGCCAGGAAGAGTTGATGTCATCAGGCGGTATCCAATGATCATTGGGTGTTTCGACCCAGAACCGCTACACCCTCAACATTGGTGGGTCGGCAGTGGTGGCCAGATCACTGCCCATCAACTCCCCCTGGCTTCCAGCTAAGCTCCTCTCTCCTGCTCCATAACCAACAGGAGGCTCTTTCTGCTGCCTCACCCATCCTGCGAGCTGCCATCTTTCTCTCCCTCCCTGTCACCCCAATTGCCGTGAGCATCCTCCACACTGACTGGGCAGGGAATCCTCTACAGCCGACCTCGACTGGGAAGAGCCACGCCTGCCACCCTTTCTCTCTGCAGTCATGCAGGAGGTCCTGGTATTTGCCACTCTTTCTTTCGAACGCCTCCTCACAACCCTCTTCCCATGGGACCGTAAGTTCTATGAGGATGATCTTCTCTGCCTCTTCAGACCACAGAACCACGTCTGGCCTCAGGGCTGTCTGGACAACCTTGGGGAATTGCAGTCTTCCCCCCAGGTCTACCTTCATTTCCCATGATTGGGCCTTTTGCAGCAGGTTGACTTTTGTGGTTACTGTGGCTGGTGGCTTTTGACCCTCTTTTACGAACTTTATTGGTTGCATTGCTGTCCCATGTGGTTGGCGTTTCTTGCGTCTCTCCTGCTCCAAGGTGTTAGCTAGTGTCATGAGCACCTTGTCATGGCGCCACCTGTACCTTCCCTGGGCAAGTGCTGTTTTACACCCTGACAAGATGTGTGCCATGGTGCCTCTCTCTCCACAGAGCCTGCACAAAGGATCTTCCTTCAAGCCCCACTTGTGCAGGTTTGTTGGAGTCGGGAGTGTGTCATACACCGACCGTAGCATAAATGAGATGCGGAAAGGCTCCAATCTCCAAAGATCTCCCCATGTGATTTTCCTTTTGGGCAGGTCCCATTTGGTCCACACACCCTGGGACGCTAACTCCACTGCCCTTGCCCTTCGTCCTTCCTCCTCCCAGTTCCGTACTTCCTCCTGGATCATGGCCCTTCTGGCCTTGGGTCCTGCCTTCCCCCAATGCTGGACATGGGAAGTTCCAAGACCCTGTCTTCCTGTGCATGGTGTTCCAATGATGTCACGCAGTTTCAACATGCTCTCAGCCTGTGCAACAGATGAGTCAGCTGCCCACTTGCGTCCTGATCTTGTGAGGATGCCTGCATGTCTGACTTGTTCATCCTGGGAGTCTCTATATGTCATTATGACTCTGCACTTTGCAACCTTAAATTCCTCCACCACAGATGACAGAGGAAGTTGGAGCTGCCCTGATCTTATATAAAGGCCTACTGCAGCGAAACTTGGAGGGATTCCCAGCCACCTTCGGAGGTACTTGTTGATCTTCTTCTCCACTCCTTCCACGCTTGTCATGGGAACTTCGTACACTGTCAACAGCCACATGAGTCTTGGCAGCAATCCATGTTGATAAAGCCATGCTTTGAATTTACCTGGGAGCCCTGATTTTTCAATTCTCCTCAGCCATTCTTCTGCCTGCTTTTCTGTGCTGCTGATGTTCTTCCTGTCAGTAAGTGAGTCATCGAACCACTTCCCGAGGCACTTGATTGGATTTTCCCTTATCGATGGAATCACTTCCCCTTGCACATGCAGCGTGACCCTGTTCGTTACCTTACCTTTCCTGATCACCATGCACCTGGATTTCTTTGGCTTAAACTTCATTCTGGCCCACGTTGCCATGCGGTCCAGAACAGTTAGCACCCATCTCGCCTCCACGTGGGTTGTGGTAGTCACCGTGAGGTCATCCATGTAACCTCTTATTGGGGGTTGTCGGATGCCCGATTGCATTTTTGGGCCTCGGGCTTCCTTCCCGGCAGCTGTTATCAGGAGGTTCATTCCCATGATGAAGAGTATGGGGGAGATTGTGCAGCCAGTTATGATCCCTTTTTCCAGGTTTTGCCACTGGGTTGTAAAGTGGGTTGTCTTGAATCGTAGCTGGATTCCGCCAAGGTAACTGGTGATCATTCCCTTGATGTGCTGAGGGATACGGTAATGGTCTAGTGCTGCATGGATGAGGGCATGAGGGACTGATCCATAGGCGTTAGCCAAGTCCAGCCAGACAACAGTCAGGTCGCCCTTGTTGGCCTTGGCCTCCCGGATCATCTGACTGAGAACTCCAGTGTGTTCCAGACATCCGGAGAAGCCTGGGACTCCACCTTTCTGGATAGTGGTGTCAATATACTCGTTCTCAGTCATATATGAGGTCATCCTCTTAGCCAACACCGAAAAGAAGATCTTGCATTCTACACTTAGCAGTGAGATTGCTCTAAATTGATCTATGGCCGAGGATTTCTCATCTTTTGGCACAAAACAGCCTTCTGCCTTTTTCCAGCTTGATGGAATGATGCCCTTCTTCCAGATCCTCTGGAACAGCTTCCATAGCCTCCGGAGGAGCATTGGGCACTTTTTATATACCTTATAGGGTATGCCGCTTGGGCCGGGGGCAGATCCTGTTCTGGCCTTCTTCACCACCTCTTGAACTTCCTTCCAGGATGGTTCGCTGATGTTGAGTTCTTTTCCAGGCATATCAATGCTGTCGATGTTTGGGTTGGCATCCAGGGCCTGGTTTCTGGAGATGTCATTATGGGTCTCTCTCAAGAATGCCTCCACGTCTTCTCTGGGGCTAGTCAGCCTTCCAGATTTTGCTTCACCCAGCAGTGTTCTGGTGAATCGGAAAGGGTCTTTGATGAACTGAGCTCTTTTGTTCTCCCTATCCTTCCTTCTTTTCCGAACATAACATTGTGTGCTGCCTGTCCAGCCTTTTCGGAGGGCTAAATTTGAAAAGTCCGAACACAGACAGAGACTCTTCACAAGCTTTAAATATTTAATATATAAGGTTCTCATTGACTCATGTGTATATGGTTTGTGTCAGATTTGGTATTGTACTCGGAGCTGACCGTTAGCCAACAGCTATTAGCTAGTGTTGCACAGATATATGGTCACACTATTTTGTTTGATAGCCTTAAAGGTGCGGGAGACTTTTGTGACCTATTATTCATCAAATCTGTAAAACCTCAGTCACAGCCTAAGAATCACAAATCTGTAAGTCTTTCTGTGATTACTCACCTGAATCTCTTGCATTACGGAGAACAATTTCAAAGTACCATCTACTATAAACAAACCCAAACAAACTGACCCGGGAGGTCACTTGGGCATCTTCAGAATTTTGTTGCAACATGCATTGTGGAAAACAGAGCTTCGCGAAGCCACCTGACAGTGGCAGCGGCAGCATGACCATGTGGTATTATATGGATGAAACAAACATGCGGAAACGGCTGGAGGAATATACATAGAGGGAAGGGAGCTCCTGCCGTTTCCGATTGTGTCTGTTCCAGCTGTCACTGGAAGGTGGCTACACGAGCCTTCACTTCCCACAATGCACTTTGCAACAAAATTCCAAAGATGCCCGAGTGGCCTCCCGGCTCTGTTTGTAAACAAATGGAATGTTTATGGTGGGTGGCACTTCAAAATTGTTCACCGTAATGCAAGAGATTCAGGTGAGTAATCGCAGAGAGACTTACAGATTCATGATACTTAGGCTATGACTGAGGATTTAAAGATTTGATGAAAAATTGGTCACAAAAGTCTCCCGCACCTTTAAACTTTGAATAAATGATGCATTTGCTGGGGTATTGCTTATTCCATGTAATATCACAGCAATAAATGTCACAATATTTGTTTCCTGTTGCACTCATTTTTGGCCAAAACCCTGTATCTATGATGCAGAGTCAGACCACTTCATAAAGACTTCATCACATCCCAGAGATTCTCAATGAGGTTCAGGTCTGAGCTCTGTTGGCCAGTCCATGTGTGAAAATGATGTTTCGTGGTCCTGAACCACTCTTTCACAATATGAGCCTGATGAATCCTGGTATTGTGATGTTGGAATATGTCTTTGTCATCAGCAAAGAAAAAAATTACCAATGTTCGGACCTGGTCATTAAATATATTTAAATTCAGCTGACCTCATTTTATGGACCTGACCAAATGAAGCAAGTCCAGATCATAAGACTGCTTTCCCCACCTTAATATTTAATTGAACTACCTTTCAACACACATTCACTTTGGATTTTGAACTACAGGCCAGAACTTTGGCCTTCACCATCTTGGCTTTTTGGCGCCAAAGGTGACCATATTTGGATAAAAGGGTGGAGAAGGGGAAGCACGAGGGAGAGGTGATGAGTGAGCTCATACTACACACAAGCTTACTGACATGGGAAAATGATGAACTTTAAATGTTTGTGTAACAGAATAATTTCCTGATCTCAGTTACTGTAACTTAATTAATTCTAACTAATACTAAACCATCTTACTGTCTGTCTTACTCAGGAGGTGAGGAATCATTCAGATCTGTCAAAGACACCACATGCATTAAAGATCATCAAAAATGACTTAAACAATAACCACCAGAGGTCCAGACAAATCGAATGAGATCAGAACAACGACTGGGGGAAACAATTATGGACTTAATATTATACTTTTAGAGATAAGTTCAATGGCAGTCCGTAAGAGCCAGGCATTTTTGGATCAACAATTCAGCAGCCTTTCTGGTAGTATTACAGATTGCAATCACTGCCAAGCTTTAGGAGTAGAAGAGAGGCAGTGGAAAAACTTAGGAGGGAGCATGGAGCTGACATCCATGATTACAGTGTAAAGGCTGCATGGATGGAGTCAACCGAGACCACTCAGAGCTTAGGAATGGAATTGGCTAATATTAATGGATGATTCAGAGAAAAAAAACGCCATCAACTTGCACATAACCAAACATACACAAATCTTAACTACTATTTTCTACTATTACCATTACTATTACTATTACTATTATTACTTTTCTACTACTATTATAGCTGTTTGGTCAGGTAGTCTGTATTAACTGGCGCTGGCTGTTCTTGTCGTTCACAGGCCAGAGGAAGGAACTGGCACATGAAAATAAGGTAATAGTGCAGTGAGATTGACCATATTTATTTCTGAAATGCCTGTAACTTTAACATCACTGGTGCATTTACTGCAAAGTCTATCTTCAGCTTTTCTGTATGTAAACTAGTACATTGTTTTTCTTCCTGTTACACAGTGTACTAAGCAGTTGTCCAAAGACTGACAACAAGTTAAGAAGTTATACGTGGAAAACTATGAATAGTTAATCTCGGTGCTGCTCCAAACACGTTCAACTGCAAGTTGAGTAAAACTACAAATAATCCTGAGTCAGAGTACATGAAAATATAACGCATAAATAATCAAAGTGTAAAATGTAAGGACATAAAGCAGAGCAAGCTATTTAATAGGTAAAAACTGGTTTGTCAGCACAGATATGGCAAGGAAGTGCCAAAAACACAAATCTGATCAAATGCTAGCAAAGAAATGAAAAGGTCACAAAAAAGAAGAGCAACAGAATACAGGGGGAAAAGGTCAACATTATACAGATGGTTAAGAGAAGACGGTGTGTGGTAACCACAGTATGAAGTGACAGTGAGTGGGGATGTGAGTGTCAGCATGTTTCCTGCTTTAATGAGACTGTGGCTCAGAGGATTGAGGCATCCAACTCCATTCACAAACACTTGAGGGGAAAGTTGAAGAAACAAGAAAGAAAGGAAAGAATGAAGGAAAAAACATAGTTGAGAGGAAAAAAGGGAACGTAAACAGAAGGAAAAGAAACAAATAGAGTGGAATTGCACAGAAGTAGAGACGTTGCTGTAACTGCACAGATTGTAATAGAAATCCCTGAATAAACAGGTCTGTCCTTTGTGGGAAGAAATGTGACATTTTGTCATTCTAATTTTTAAAAACCTTATCAGTGTTGCTTTTTGATGCTGAAATATGATGAATGCTGTGATATGGAATGTCAGGGAAGTGGTGCTGGGCTGGAATACCTGGCAAATAAAACTATTTTTATTGCATATTTAAAGTGAACCTGAAACAATGGACATCAAGAGTGTGCCTTAATATAAGGCACTGCAATAAAACTTATCATTCATTTGGATTTATCAAAAAACGAGATGGTTTTATGCTTCGTCAACAGCAGGGGGCAGCCATCTTGGAACAAGCTCTCTGATTATGCCATTAGCGAGTTTATCGTTGCTGTTATTTTACTTGACTGATGCTTCATGTGGCTGTATTTATGTTTGTACTGTGCATCTTTCCTGCTCCTTTAGTGGCAACAATGTGCAACTCTCACTACTACTGTACTAGCTTAGAAATGTAGTTAGTAGCATCTGAAAATGTTATTGAACCTTTAAACTGATGCAGAAATACATTAAAACTGCTCAGCTAGCTAGCTGGTGACAAACAGCTTGTTCACCAGCAGGAGTCACTGAAATAAACAATGGGATATTTACTGGTCATAAGTCATGTCAATCTAACATGTTCATAATATTACAACACAGTGGTGCAGTGGTTAGTACTGTCACCTCAGAGAAGGTGGTCCTGGGTTGATATCAGTTGTGTTGAGTGACATACACAAAAACATTTTATTGTGGTTCAGCTTTGTCAGGTAAACTAAGTGAGAATGCTGACTGACTTAAACCTTAAAACTCTAAATTACTTACTTCAACTAGAAAATCATTAATCACTAAAAATATTAGACTTCCACATAGATCAAAGATTATTACCACACTAAGTAATGTTTACACATTAAAAACAAAACATTATAATGCTATTGGAAGATAATGTTCAACTTGGCTGTTGTATAAAAGTCTAAACATCCTGAAGTTCTAAAACTAGCGAGTCCTCCCTACATGTTCTAGGCCTAAATGTTTCAAATTAAACACTGATATCATAGAATGTTTTTAATGTCATTGTAACAATCAAATTTTATATAGCGACAAATCATAACAAAAGTTATCTCATGACACTTTACATATAGAGCCAGTGGAAACCAGACTCTCAAGCCAATACAAGTACAATGAAATGACTGTTTCTCAATGACAAGTACAATGAAATTAAATGTGCCATCCAATCTGTGAATCATATATTAAAAAAAAGAGAAAAAACAAACAAACATCAAAATGATCATGCTTGTTTTCAAGGGCATGCAGTCAGGTGGGAGTGTTATGAAAGACTGTATGTGCATGTACCTCTGACCTGGTGTAACTGGCCAAAGTTTACCCCCAGTCCAGACTATCATTTTGATAGTTTGGCCCAGGCCAGAGTATACCCTGGGGAATAAACTGTACCCCGGGGTGTAAAACTGTAACGGGTATGTTAAGGACCCAAATGCAGTACAAAAGGCAACAGAATCAGTTCAGAATAGTCTTTATTGAAGACACACAGCACAGGGATCAGAATAAGCAGACTGAGTCGAGACCAGAGTTAATCTCTTGAAAGGTGCTTTAAAGTGCTTAAACCGGAGTTGGATGAAGCCGGTGAGGAGTGAGCAGCAGGTGAGTTGGGGACGGGCATGGGGTTCAAAGCCAGATGAACCGATAGAAGGCAGGAGTGCAGAGACAGGCGACGTGGTCAGGGACAGAAGGCAGGTATGTTTACCGGGAAGCAGGCGGAGAGACGTGGTCCAGAGCAGAAGCCAGGTAGGTTTACCGGGAAGCAGGTGGGAAGACGTAGTCCAGGATAAAGGGCAGGTAGGTTTTCTGGGAGACAGGCGGGAGGAACTGGTGAGGAACAGTCAGAGTCAGCAACGGAGGAACAGGCAGGAGAAGAACACTGGAAAGTCCCGCATCAGAGCAGAACAACAATCTGGCAAGGAACTGAGAGTTGAAGAGGCAACATATACTGGCTGCCTAATGAGCAGCAGCTGTGTCCACAGGTGAAAGGAGTTGAGCTGATGAGGTGAGTGAGTGAGTGAGTGAGTGAGTGAGTGAGTGAGTGAGTGAGTGAGTGAGTGAGTGAGATGTGACAAAAACAGCCAGACTGTTATGGAGGACTGAACCTGCCAAATTAAAAAATATATACAGAAATATAAAAATGGCCTGAAAAGTTCATTTCCGTACCATTTATTTATCTATTTTGTCCTTATCTATATTTTTCCTTATTTAATTTTTACCCCTGCATTTATTTCTGCGTTGCTTTCTATTTACATTTTCTTTATCTCTTTCTTGTTTATTTCTATATTTTATTTTCATCTGGCATCCTATTAATTTATTGCCATTTATTTATTCATAGTCATATTTACCTCTTCAGTATTCCCCTTTTACATTTCTTCCTCCATTTATTTCTGCATCGCCTATTTATTTCTGCGTTGCTTTCTATTTACATTTTCGTCAGTATTCCCCTTTTGCATTTTCTTCCTCTATTTCTGCATCACCTATTTATTTCTGCATTACTTTGTTTTTACATTTTCTTCTTCTATTTATTTCTGCATCACCTATTTATTTCTGCATGGCTTTTTATTTACATTTTCTTGATGTCTTTTCTTATTAATTTCTATATTTATTTCATCTGACATCTTTTTAATTTATTGGCATTTTTTTTAAAAATTCATAGTCATATTTACCTCTTCAGTGTTCCCTCTTTTGCATTTTCTTCCTCCATTTATTTCTGCTTCGCCTATTTATTTCTGCTCGTCCTTTTTCTTTATGCATTTATGCCTCATTAGGCAAATGAGGGGGGCAGTCTTTAAAGGCGTGTCCTTAGGTCAGCTCTTCTCCTACTGGTCAATGTGTATTTGGCTGCTGTGCTATCAGTGCTGATCCGTCCCGGTGTCCAAACGCACATCGGGCCAAAACAGGTACTGCTCCGCGAAACGCATCTTCTACAGAAACGGTCCAGCTCTGGCCCAGCTCCATTCAATCACATCTAGAATATACACAAGAATCATGTTGGCCCAGATTTGTATTATGACTCTGGTCCAGATTCATATTACGATTCTGGTCCAGATCAGCATTACAACTTTGAAAATCAGTCTTGGTTGTGTGATGGGAGACTGTTCTGGGCCGAATCCGTAAACCAGCACAACTCCAGAACTGCTAGAGAGAGCTGAAAGACGGATCAGATGCAGATTTGGTCCGAAGTCAGAAAACGGATGTGAGCTATAAACGGATGCAAAGGCTTTAATGCGGATTCGGCCCAAAGGTAATTGCTATTTGGGTTGACTGAAGATCTAGTTGTACAGACAAACACAACGACTCAGACTAAAAAGTAAGCCATGTAAAAGAGATACATAGGCTACATCCTTGATTCAGCTTCATACGTTCATTTGCGTATAGATATTTTTGGTCTTAATTTTTCCACAGTTAGGTATTAGCCCCTGCAAATTCATGACCTGTCTAGACTGATCTGATCTTGGTATTTTGCATATAGCCTAATAGGCCAGTTAATGATGAAAATAATGGTAATGATAATAACAACAATAACAATAACAATAATAATGCCGTACATAACCCAGAGAGCAAAGAGATACTGGTGTATGCAATGTTTCTGTGCTGCCGATTTATAGAATGATTTATTCATGCAGACTGACAGGATGTAATATGGAGTGCTTTTATTGTGAAGGTAGGAAGTGTGTTATGTGTGTAAAAACACTGGATTGTTCATGCTGGTATGTTGAAGACGGTGCAGTGAGGAAATAAAGTGCCTCCAAAGTTAAAACTGGCATCCTTTTTTATACATCACGCCGTCAGGGATCATCTTCCAGACGCTCGGCTACACTGGGACGGATCTGGAACAGAATCGCTGACCAATTCGGCCCGAAACCGTTTGGCGGATCTGGCCAGGTGTCCAAACACATATACCCAAAACGGGTACTGCTCCGCAAAACGGATCTTCTACAGGGCTAACGGGTCTGTCACCAATCTAGCAAAATGGATCTGAAATGCATCTGGAAGGCGGGAGGCTTCGGCACAACGGAGCTGGGCCGGAGCTGGGCCAGAGCTGGACCGCTTCTGTAGAAGATCCGTTTCGCAGAGCAGTACCCGTTTTGGCCCTTTGTGCGTTTGGAGACCGGGCCAGATCCACCAAACGCTTTCGGCCCGAGTCGGGGTGCGATTCTGTTCCAGATCCGTTCCGGTATCTCTTTGCTATTTGGGACGGAACTGGGCCAGAGCTGGACCGTTTCTGTAGAAGATGCGTTTCGTGGAGCCGTATCTCTTTTGGCCCGATGTGCATTTGGACACCGGGCCAGATCCGCCAAATGGTTTCGGGCCGAATCGGTCAGTGATTCTGTTCCAGATCCGTCCGAGTGTCTCTTTGCTATCTGGGGAGTGTTCTGTGGTGCCAGATGTCGGTCCGTGAAGCGGTCTGTGAGTTCCTCTGTCCACACCAAACAGTCCAGTCTTCAGTGACTGTAGGATTTACTGCAGCAGTAATGCTGCTGGTTTTCAAACAACACAGTTTCACGTCCCTCTACCGATCACCATGAGCACCAGCTATTTCCTGGTTTTATTCAGCACTGATAGCACAGCAGCCAAATACACATTGACCAGTAGGAGAAGAGCTGACCTAAGGACACGCCTTTAAACATCGCCCCCCTCATTTGCCTAATGAGGCATAAATGCATAAAGAAAAAGAAAAAGGACGAGCAGAAATAAATAAGCGAAGCAGAAATAAATAGGCGAAGCAGAAATAAATGGAGGAAGAAAATGCAAAAGAGGGAATACTGAAGAGGTAAATATGACTATAAATTTAAAAAAAAATGCCAATAAATTAAAAAGATGTCAGATGAAATAAACATAGAAATTAATAAGAAAAGACATCAAGAAAAAGTAAATAAAAAGCCATGCAGAAATAAATAGGTGACGCAGAAATAAATGGAGGAAGAAAATGTAAAAAGAAAGCAATACAGAAATAAATAGGCGATGCAGAAATAGAGGAAGAAAATGCAAAAGGGGAATACTGACGAAAATATAAATAGAAAGCAACGCAGAAATAAATAGGCGACGCAGAAATAGAGGAAGAAAATGTAAAAACAAAGTAATGCAGAAATAAATAGGCGATGCAGAAATAAATGGAGGAAGAAAATGCAAAAGGGGAATACTGAAGAAGTACATATGAATATGAATAAATAAATGGCAATAAATTAATAAGATGTCAGATGAAAATAAAATATAGAAATAAACAAGAAAGAGATAAAGAAAATGTAAATAGAAAGCAACGCAGAAATAAATGCAGGGATAAAAATTAAATAAGGAAATATATAAATAAGGACAAAATAAATAAATGGTACAGAAATGAACTTTTTCAGCCATTTTTATATTTCTGTATATATTTTTTTAATTTGGCAGGTTCAGTCCTCCATACAGACTTATTAAACACAAAAAAAGAGAAAAACAAACAAAAAAAAGAGAAACACAATAACAACAAAATAACTAATGTTATCAAATCTTCTTTACAATGCTCAGGGCTGACTGAGAGTTAACATAATGTATACTAAAAACAAATTTCTCCATCAAGAGAACATAGGAGACAGCCAGACACTCTCGTTAACAGTAGAGAAAAAAAGATTCCATTGTTGATAAAACAAATTAATTTGTCCATGAATAGAAAACTTAATCTTTTCCAGCTTGAAAAGAAACGTAAATAATGCACCCACTGCACAAAGGTGCATGGCAGAGGTTCCTTCCACTTAAAGAGAATTATACGACAGGTCAATAGTGTACAAAAAGCTATCGAGTCACTTTGGGCTTTTGACAATCCCAGCACAGGAGAGGAAACTCCAAAAATAGCCAGTAGGGGGCATGGTTGCACTGATTTACCCCTAAACAGAGCTAATCAAACCAAAAATATTCCAAAAAAGTATTAAGTTTTGAGCAAGACCAAAATATGTGAACATGATTAGCAGGGGCAGCACCACACTGGTTACAGTTTGGATTTACATCAGAGAAAATCTTTGCCATCTTTTGGTTGGTCCAAAAACAGCGATGATAATTTTACACTGCATAAATGACTGCTTAGCACAGACAGAAGATGTGTGAACCCTCTTTAAAATGCTAAACCAAAGACTGCCACAAATTGTTAAACTTAACTCAGTTTCCCATTCTCCTCTTAGAGCTGATGAAAAGGAATTTGGTTATTTAAAAATGTATTATATAGAGTTGAAATTATTCCCTTAAGTGCTTGGGGACATTCTAAAATTGAGTCACATGGATTTCTTCCTGGAGCATTAGGAAACTGAGCCGTCATTTTGGACATAAAGTTCCGAATCTGTAAATAACAGAAAAAAGTCTCTATTTTGGATCTGATATATATCAATAAGATTGGTGAAAGACATGAATATGCCATTATCATAGAGATCAGCAAATGTCTTAATCCCCCTGTCCTCCCAATCAGAAAAGGCTTTATCCAATAGAGATGGTCTAAAGAGATGGTTTGATTGGATAGGCGCTTTTAGAGAAATTGATGTCCAATTAAAATGATGCTTAAACTGAATCGAAATTTTAACAATACATTTCTCAATAACGTTCTTAGTATAATCAGCTGGAGGAATTGTATTTGAAAAAACTAGCGCTGAAAGAGAGGATGGGCGACAAGATGCTGCCTCCAGTTGTAACCATGATGGCGCATCAGCTCCTGGATCTTCATAAAGCCAGTGGACAATTGGTCGTATATTCGCAGCCCAATCATAATAGATTAAATTTGGATCAGCCATTCCTGTACTACTACTAACAAAAGTAATTTAGAGTTTTAAGACTTCAGTCAGTCAGCTTTCTCACTTAATTTATCCAATAAAACTGAACCCCAATAAAATATAGAAAAATTAAGTAATACTTGTGTATATCACTCAACACTACTGATATCATGGGGATATAATCTGGCCCTTAGGGTCTATTCTGGCCTAGGCCAGTTTATACCCTGGGGTATAATCCAACCTGGGGGATACTTTGGCCTGTTACACCGGTAATACAATGAAATAAAATCTAGTTTTCTAATAAATCAGAGTGAATATCAAGTTTAACTTAAGTGCCATATATTATCTCAGGTACAAAGAAAACAAACCACAGTAACATTATTTATTGTTTCAGGTCCTCTTTAAGCCTTGTAGTATGTAGTAGTTTGTCTACATGCTGATGTGCTTATGTGAAGTCTACGTTATTGACAGTAGCTCATTCATTAACTCTAATTCCTGCTGTAATAACCGCTGTGTCATGTGCACACATTCAGGATTGTAAGATTTAACATTGAACCCTTACATGCAGGAATAGAACTGCCAAGGGTGAGGTGTAAAACATATTAAATAAAGACCCAACAGCAGCCAGGACCACATCACTTATCTTTTTATAATTATGAATTTTAATAGGTTGCAAGAACAAGAAAGGTTTACATGTCTCACCAGACATTAGCACCAACAGAGAGAGCCGTATCCTGTATCTTAAAAAAACCTGTTTTACACCAGCAGCCTGGAACCCAATCCACCCTTTATACATCTAAATGACTAATTTACATGTTAACTTCACTTTACTGCATGCATATTACAACTTCCACAACACGGATGAAATAAATTGTATAATGAATGAAAGAAATAGCAAACAAAGACAAAATTAACTGGAAACCGTAAAGCTACTTCCCCCTCTCCCAGAGCTACTTGGTCCAGCCTAAAAAAAAAACTGCTTGGAATCCAGGTTGACTGATGGCTGCATCATGTGACTGCATTGACCTTTACTTTACGAGTGCATGTGTTGTGTTTCTTTTTCAATGATAACAAACTGCACTCAGACTTCAGTATAGTGAACTCTGAATTCTTAAATGCATCTTTTCTGCTTCTTTACTGAAGCAACAACGTGGATTGACCACTCACTTAGCTTAGAAATATAGTTGGTACAAACAATAGAAACATGAGTTAAACACATGAGGATGTGAAAAGGTTGCATTATGGAACCTTTAAACTAGGGATGTCAAAGTCATTTTAGTTCAGGGACCACATTCAGCCTAACATGAACTCAAGTAGGCCGGTACCAGTAAAATAATAGGCAGTGGCTATTGCCACAGTATGGTGGCATGACATATCAGTTTGTCTATTGCCACAAGAGCCAATCAAATGTTAGCATTTGTACTAGAACCAATCATGGATACTGTTACATGAACTCATTAGCCACATGTTGCCATAGTACTGTGGTAATATATGGCGCATACTTCAATGCATTCTTTTATGCATTTTGCTACCACAGTAAATTGGGCAATTGATGGAAGAAACAACAAATAAGTAATAATATATACTATAGAATAGGAATTATTGTTCTAAACCCTCTGTATGGTATTTTATGGTGTTCTTTGCTCTGTGCAGTCAGTGAGGCTGGAGAAGGTGGGCGGAGCTACATGTCAGAATCGGTAGTATGCCGTGTGACTTCTCAGTACTGTGTCATTTCTATGTATTTAATGCTGTGGTTTGAATTCTGCAGTCTGAACGTTGTCCCAGTGGCTGATTTATATCAGATTTGCCTATCAGCGCCCTTGGCACCATGCCCCCCCCCCCATTTGAAAATCTTCTGAAAAAATTGAATCCAAATCTTCCACATTAATAATAATAATGGATTAGATTTCTATAGCACTTTTCAAGGTGCTTAAAGCACTTTACATTATTGATTCGCTCTCCCATTCTCACTCTGGTGGTGATAAACTGCATTTGTAGCCACAGCTGCCCTGGGGCAGACTGACGGAAGTGTAGCTGCCAATTCGCACTAAACAGCCCCTGCGACCACCACCAAACATTCATACCCATTTGTGTGAGTGACACTGGAGGCAAGGTGGGTGAAGTGTCTTGCCCAAGGACACAACAGTATATGACTGGGACAGAATGGGATTCAAACTGCCCAGTGGCAGCTTCTTGTCTTTCAGAGAGGGGAAGCTCATTGTCTGCTTACATCAAATAAAATAGTCCAGTTATTTAAACATAAATTCGGCCCTCCATTCCTTTTTAAGAAAATGGTCAGTGACCTTATCGTACCAAGTAAACAAGACGACATTGAAATTATGTTAAATTGAAACAAGGAAGTACAATGAGTGTGTTTTATTTACAGTGCAAGAAATGAAGAATTTTGTAGTGGTTTCTCTCTCGATGTTATGATTCACGCCAGTGTTGACCGTCGGCTCCTCCCTCTCCTCAATTATTTCAGATCAGAACCACCTGCTGAGCGTCGCATGGCTGCAGCACATCATTATGTAGCCTATTTAAGGGTTGGTGTTGCAGCCATGCGACGCTGGTCCATTGCATCTCCTCCACCCTTTCCATAACCCGGACATTATGCTGACTCAGGACTCCGACCAAGGTTTTTGTTTAATCCATGTTTCTTTGTCATTTATGTTAATAAATTCTTTTTTCCCTTCAGCACCGTGAATGTGAGACCTCTCATTTCCACCCATCTGACAGAATAGACCAGCCATACCTGGACTCAGCCGGTGCCGAAGGAACCCTTTTTTGTTTCTCCCTTTTTTTATTCCTTGCCTCGTTCACTTTTTTCTGTTTCTCCCTCTGTGCCATCATTCAGCGCTTCCTGGTCCCTTACATGAGTTTTTCCAAGGCTTACCTTTGTCTCCGCCCATGTTCTCGGCACCAGCGGCTCGGTGTCCTCGTTGGTTTGGCAGATTCTGGAGCCATCATGTGCACACCCTGTTTTTTTTCTCCCAGTGCGTCTCTGTCTCCCGTTTGTTTCCTGCCTCGTGTTTCCCGGCATTCCCATGCAATGTGGGGACCCAGGCCATGTGGGGTCCGGGCTCTCCTCCTATGTCTTTTCCCGTGAGTGTCCTTTGGTTCGGTGAGTTCATTGGTTCTGGTCTGCCTATTCATGTGTTGGTTAACACCCTTGTTTTAAATCTGTTTGATCTGTCTGATTTATCGTCCCTCCCTGTGTTGCTCAGTCCATGTGTTATTCCTGTGTGTGTGTATTTCTCGTGTGTGAATTTCTCATGTGTGTAGGTCTCGTGTGTGTATTTCTCATGTGCGTTTTTCACAGTCTAGGTGTGTTTTAGGTTCCTTGCATTTCTTCAGCGGGCGACACGGTGGTGCAGTGGTTAGCACTCGTGCCTCACAGCAAGAAGGTCCTGGGTTCGATTCCAACACCAGTCGACGGGGGGTGGGACCTTTCTGTGTGGAGTTTGCATGTTCTCCCCGTGTCTGCGTGGGTTCTCTCCGGGTACTCCGGCTTCCTCCCACCATCCAAAAACATGCACTAATAGGTTAATTGGTTAATCTAAATTGCCCATAGGTGTGAATGTGAGAGTGATTGTTTGTCTCTATATGTTCAGCCCTGCGATGAACTGGCGACTTGTCCAGGGTGTACCCCGCCTTCGCCCCTATGTAGCTGGGATAGGCTCCAAGCGACCCCCGTGACCCTAGTGAGGATAAAGCGGGTTCAGAAAATGAATGAATGAATGCATTTCTTCAGCCTCCATGTTCTGTACCTTCGGTTATTTTTGTCGTGTTATTCTTTGTTCATATGTTCACTCAGTCCCTATCTTCCTTTTTTTTCTGACCTGATCCCTTCAGTCCTTTATCTTGTAGTTATGACATTTGTTTCCTGTTCATGAGGTTTCTATTTTTATGTCAAGTTATTTCTTGTCCTATGGTCTGCTTCATGTTTTTGGTTTTTCCTCTTGCGTTCCTTATGTTCTCTGTTGTGGAGCCTTTGTCCCCTATCGTTCCAGTTCATCTGTCATTTCTCTTCGTCCGTCATTTCTCTTTAGCCTGTGCCTTTAGCCCATGCCTTTAGCCCATGTCTTTAGTTTTCATCGTTAGTTCACGTTCTTAGTTTTTGTCTTTAGCTCATGACTTTAGCTTGTGTCGTTAGCTAATATTTTTAGTTTTTGTCTTTAACTTATATTTAGTTTTTGTCTTGAACTCATCTCTTTAGATTCTGTCCTTAGCTCATGTCTTCAGTCTATGTCTTCAGGTCATGTCTTCAGTCCATGTCTTCAGTTCATTTCTCCAGTTCATGCCTCTAGCTCATGTTTGCAGCTCATGTCTACCGCTCTTCTCTACTGTTTTTTTTTCTTCAGTTCAGCTCTTTGTTTCAGATCAGCTCTGAGTTTTTCCCCTCATGTATTTCAGGCCAGTTTCGTCCTTCTCTTCAGTTCAGTACTTCAGTTAAGTCCTTCACCTGTCTTCCTGTGTCCCTCCGTCTTCCGTGTTCCTCTGTTTTCCCATGTTCTTTTGTCTTCCCATGTCCCCCTGTTTTTTCCAAGTTCTTCTGTCTGCCCATGTTCTGTCTAGCCTCAGTCCGGCAGTTTCCCCGAAGTCCGGTTCCGTCCGGCAGTTTCCCTGATGTCCGGTTCCGTCCAGCAGTTTCTCCGGTTACGGTCATGTCTCTCACGTTCCCCGGCTACAGTCATATCTCTCGTGTTCCCTGGTTACGGTCATGTCTCTCGCGTTCCCCGTTCACGGTCATGTCTCTCGTGTTCCCCGTTCACGGTCATGTCTCTCGCGTTCCCCGTTCACGGTCATGTCTCGTGCGTTCCCCGTTCATGGTCATGTCTCTTGCGTTCCCCGTTCACGGTCTTGCCTCACGTGTTTCCCCATCTAAGTCTAGTCTTTTGTGTTTCCCCATCTCGGTTTCCTCCCGTGGCTTTTTCTTGTTAGCCTGTAGTTTTGCTTTGTCGCAGTCAGAGTCAGAAGTCCTGTCTGCCTTGTCTCAGTCAGTCAGAGCCATGAGTCCAGCCATAACCAGTTTCAGTCAACATCTGTAGTCCAGCCATAATCCTGTCACTGTGATGGGACTAGTACAGAGGCTGAACCCAAAAGCAAGACCACTAGACAGACGTGAAGTTGAGTGTGTTTATTGAACACTTCAACAAAGGGAAAAACACAACACAGACTAATTAATAAATCTATGATGCTGCTGAGTCCGGGGCTTAACGTCTGGGCCGTGAGTGGAATCAGCTGGTGACCAGCATGGCCGAGCCAGGAAAAACCCAGTGAAACCCCGACTAGGGACAAACAAAGGGAGGTCAAAAAACAGGCCAGGTCATACACAGGAAAGCAGATCATAAGGCAGTGGTACATGGGGGACAGGCAAAAACTCACAGTCAGTAATCCAGACGCAGGGTTGAAACACAGGTAATCGGTGGAGGCTGAGGTATCAAAGAGAGTAGGCAGAATCGGAGTCGGGTAAACGAACCAGGTCAAAGACGAGCAGGCAAAACAGGAACGGGCAGAATCGGTGGTCGAAGGACGAAACGGGTCAAAACGGGCAGACTGACAGGATCCGAAACGCTGGTAAGTGAGCACACAAGTGTAGAACACAAACTGGCAAACAAACAGGGGAAGACACAGGGTTTAAATACACAAGAGGGCGGGAAGACAATTGGTCACAGGTGGAAAACATCAGGGTGGAGTCAGGTAATCAGCACAGGTGAAACAATCAGGGAAGGGAAGTAAAGACACCAGACAAGACACATGAGGGAAACTTAACAAAATAAAACAGGAAGTGACAGACAACAAAAATGACAGACAACATAAAAGACAGACAAATCCAGACCATGTCTGGAAGCCGACATGACAGTCAGCCATAGCCTTGGTGTTTAATGAACCAGGGAATTTTTCCATGTCCCAGACTGAAGTTTTTTTTTATTCATGTCCCAGTCTGGACTTTTTTTTATGTCCGGAGGATTTATCATGTCCGGAGATTTTTTTCATGTCCGCAGGTTTTTTTCATGTCCAGAGGTTTTTTCACGTCTGGAGGTTTTTTTTTTATGTCCAGAGGTTTTTTCATGTCTGGAGGTTTCTTCATATCTGGAGGTTTTTTTCCACATCCCAGACCTGAAGTTTCTCCACGTCCCGGTCCTGAGGTTTCTCCACGTCCCGGTCCTGAGGTTTCTCCTCGCCCCGGTCCTGAGGTTTTTGGTTTTTCCACATCCCGGTCCTGAGGTTTTTCCACGCCCTATTGCCAAGAGGCTGTCCACGTCCCGTTGCCCCGTCGCCAGGTTGCCCCGGTCCTTGTGGGGGCACTTGTCCTCATGGGGGCACTGGTCCTTGTGGGGGCTCTGGTCCTCGTGGGGGCACTGGTCCTCGTGGGGACTCTAGTCCTTGTAGGAACTCTGGTCCTTGTGGGGGCAGTGGTCCTCGTGGGGGCACTAGTCCCTGTGGTGGAGCTTTTTCTTCTTTAAGGACGTCGGGAGCCGTCCCTTGAGGAGGGGGTTCTGTTACGATTCGCACCAGTGTTGACCGCCAGCTCCTCCCTCTCCTCAATTATTCCAGATCAGAACCACCTGCTGAGCGTCGCATGGCTGCAGCACATCGTTATGTAGCCTATTTAAGGCTTGGTGTTGCAGCCGTGCGACGCTGGTCCATTGCATCTCCTCCACCCTTTCCATAACCCGGGCATTATGCTGACTCAGGACTCCGACCAAGGTTTTTGTTTAATCTATGTTTCTTTGTCATTTATGTTAATAAAGTCTTTTTTCCCTTCAGCACCGTGCATGTGAGTCCTCTCATTTCCACCCGTCTGACACTCGATTTCACAAGCAGAATGCACAATGGTATTAAACTGAACTCTGTCAAGTGATGGAGTATATCTCAAAATAGCTGTCAATCAAACAGGATTCAGCCTTTTGACTGATCCTCCAATCAGCATGTGGAAGCCCAGGATCCAGCCCAGCCGAGGTCCGCCCACAGCTCCATTCACCCCCAGAGACGCTGAGCATCCGGGGGCAGGACAACATCCAGTTATCCAATTACTGTCCAGTTTTGAGGCAATGAAAAAAACTGTTCCACGAAGTCCCCTTGAAGTGCATGGATGGTGAGCATCTACGGGCAAATGCATTGACCATAGATCGTATGAGAAAACAGCGCAATGGGAATGTATGAGAAGTGAACAACATCGAGTCCGTTGATTTGTGATGAAGTTGATTCTGAACGAACTCGTCTTTGAGATGAACGTGTTCTGACACATTTGTAGTCAATGAAATGCCAACACAACCGTACATATTTGACCATTTAATTTTCGCAATTTTAGCTGAAATTTTAGCTGAGCTTCCCTTGCAGTCTATGAGAAGTTGCCTCTGGAACCGCCAACCGTTCGGTTATTGGATGATGTGCTCTACCCTCTGAGCCATGGCTGCCCCCTTGCAGTCAAGTACATTACTGAATGAGCTAAATCTCCACTGTTTCTAAGTCCGACCTATTTGCTATCTGATGCCTTGGTACTTTCCGGGATGTAACAAGTTACCAGTCTAGATATGATATAACGAGAGCACTGATTGGCTCTGTGTTAACAGACAAACCAATATTTTGTGCCACAGTAGTGTCAGTAGCCACTTTGAAAATAATATTATAATAAAGAAAATTATATATAGAGTGAAAAAAGTAAAATTAGTTTATGAAAATATTTACAAACATTTACACATGTATATTATAAGAGATCGCAGTGGATCTACAATTACACAATACATTTTGTGTGTATGTGTAGATAGATAGATAGATAGATAGATAGATAGATAGATAGATAGATAGATAGATAGATAGATAGATAGATAGATAGATAGATAGATAGATAGATAGATAGATAGATAGATAGAATTGAACTTACTTCCCTTAAGATATTTCAGGTTGTTCATATTTGTTCAGATTATTTACAAGTTTTGTGAAAGGATAGTTGGTAAATGTAAACATTTTTCATGTAATACTTTTTTTTTTTTTTTTTACACTAAAACAAAGAGAAGAAATAAGAGTAATTTTTTATAGGTTATTGTGTTTATTATTTTACTGATCGAACCCACTTCAGATCATATTTGTCTGTATGTGGCCCCTGAACTAAAATGATTTTAACATCCTTGATAGTTAATATCTTCAGTGTAAGTTTTGCATTTCACAAAGTCATTCCACAGGCCGGATTGAACCTTTTGGTGGTCTGGTTTTGACCTTTGGGCGTTATGTTTGACACCCCTGCTTTAAACTGATCCAGAAATGTATAGATATTTTGCGGTGATATAAATCTGATGTCACTGTTCAGTGATGATGCAGGCAACAGAACTACAGAGGGTTACCTTCAAATTACAACTACTTTGATTAAGTTGCTGTTTTTCCTCATAGCCAAACAATGTAATTATATTTTGCATCGCGTGATTAAGATGCCTACTCTGAGGCTGGTGATGTCTGGTATTTCAGCCTGTGTTTTGTGGGTTCTTTCATTTACAATAAAGCTGAGTAAAGTATAGTCACAATAAAATAAACTATGGGATGCACATACTAAACATTAATAACCCTTTAGAATAATTAAAGCAGGTGAAGTATTTAGCAAATGAGCTCAGACAAGAACATTTGCATATCATTCCTGGCTGCAGGTGTAATGTGAATAAACCAGGATTTTACCCACTGAAAAATGACACTTGCTGCATAATCCATTCCTGTCATGATACTTACGTCAGATTTAACTATTTATACAACATACGTTTGTATTATGTGGTGAGTCACCTCTGGAATTTGAGCTTTGGTTCTCAAATTACATTATTACCCATAAAAATAGAAAAACTTTGTTTTCTTACATATTTCTCTTTTTTTCCTATTTATACATATCAGAAATCACCTTTGACCAGGGCTATTGATTACTCTTTGAAGTGCCACAACAATTTTTGTCACAACTTCCAAGTGATTTCTAACCATTTATTATAATATTATCCTCTGCATTTTGCCTTTTTCAGTGAATATCATGTATTTTTCTATATTTAATTTACTGATCATGTAGATTTTCATTAAAGCCCAGTAAATTCAGAGATTAGTATATTGTTGTGATGGGCAGCACAGCCCTGTGGCACATTGTTTTGAAGATGTGTAACATGGGATTGTGAACGTAAAGATTTTCCTTGCCTTACACCTATTGGATACACACGTTCATGTCCTGTTTACCATTGGTTGTTCTTTGGGTTGTTTTTTTTTTATAGGAGTTCAGTTTCCTTTTTAGTGGTTATCTGGTTTCTCGTGGTTCAACAGCATGGACAGATTGTCTCCCATTCTGTGCCAGAACTAGAGAACCTATTTATAATCATCGGTAACCAGCAGAGTGTTAGATGAGTGTCTGTGTTCCGACGACCTGTATTGCATCCACTTACCTGCCGTTAACTCTCCAGTAAATTGTGGAAACCAGATCAACTTTGTCGTGCCCATTACTACCCACTCCTCATTGATCAGCAGCAGGACAATATCAAAAACAGACAAAACGGAAACAAAAGTGATTATTTCAGTAAAACATATCATTAACTGAACATAAAACAAGCGTCTTCATCCACTATCATTTATCAAACTACATGGGTTTTACAGTTGAATCAATGTTGTAGAAGATGACAGTGTTTCTACATTCACTACTAAGCCAAATGGGCCCAAATGGGTCATATCTGATGACCATGAAAAGGTGACACGCTGTATTTTACCTTAATTATTTATATGTATTGATAGGATAAATAGTTCAACAGTTATTAACCCTTTTAGATCAGTAGATGCTTTTGGCTAGTGGTGGATGTTTGGGTCTTATGGGTTACACACTGAGTCTCAGTTACACTTTATCTATCAACACTGAATCGCATTGTTACAATCATTTCAGGAGAAGAGGTAAAAAATATTTTATTCCAACTTTATGGGCAACAATGTATTATAACTTTTTAAAATTTTATTTTATTAAAACATAAACAAAACAAAATGTGACCTTTTAATATTGTTGTGTTTTGAGCTGGGCATAGTGGTCAAGTAAATGATACCAGGGTGAGTTCACACTCATTATCAGTGTCATTCATCTCCTCTGCAGTTTTTGAGGCTTGTGAACAATTCAGGGCATTAACCTCTATAAAAAAGAGACTATTCATTTTGCACAATTTGCTGTTGTTTTCTAAAGAAAAATATACAAATATTGAACAGGTACTGGTCAGGGGTGTGACTCTTCATAGGTGTCATGATCCATTCCATTATTATTCACTTGTTGATGCATCTAGTTGCATTCTTAATTTTCTATCACACTGCACATGTATTTTTCCATCCGTTAATGCAAACAGTCCTCAAACAGATACATTTTAACTTCCTCCTTAAGAATGGGTTTTAAAAACCAGACAACTGTCACATAAACAGCTGTATTTTCTCATAGCAGCATCTGTGTGAGTCACTTTAGTCTGTCACCAAGACAAAACAAAATCGAAATCCATCTGCAGGTGGTGCATTATAAGGAGAGCTGGAATCAATAAAAAATACAGTTTGTTTTCAAGAAGCAGCTCTAAGAAAGGCCATGTCACTTCCTGAAATAAACATTACAAACTACATTCAATTACTTGTGGTTTGGTTTAGTTGGGGCATGCAGGTTTAGCAGAAGCAGTCTTTGTAGAGTAGACTTGTGATGGGAGTGTGTACAACCGGTGGTGAAATTGGGGCTTTTCCATGACCAAAAATGCCATGAATGAATAGATAGATAGATAGATAGATAGATAGATAGATAGATAGATAGATAGATAGATAGATAGATAGATAGATAGATAGATAGATAGATATGGGTATTAAGATTTTATCAATACTGCTATATATAGTGCACTATTGAGCCAGTGTTTTAACTGTATTCTTATCCATTATAGTTGGGGTTACAGTTCAAACTGAACATAATTATTTACATTATTTTTTCATTTGTAGCATAGGCCTATATAATTAATATGCCATTCATATTCTTTAAAAGAAAAGTGCAGCAGCATTGTTTATGCGCTGATTTTGTGATGATAGTCTTTTTAGTAGTATTTAATGTATGCCTTTTCTCCAAATATTTTGAATACAGTTGAAATTTATGAATTATAATGTAATGTAATCTAATGTAATCTAATTAATCCAATCTAAACACAAATGTCAAATTATTTCGTGCAAAAAAAAAAAAAAAACAGTCTCTCCTTCATCCTTTTGAGTATAAATCTGAATGCAGGACTGTCAGTGTTTTGACAGTATTTTTTTTTTTTTCCTGCAGTTTGCAAATCTCTAAATCCACCCGCTCTGAATCTCTGCAGCTATGAGTTTCTGGACCACAGGTCAGATGATGTTCTGACCATTTCACATTGAATTTATGAAGTTATCCATTGCGTCACTTTTAATCATTAATTCGTGTCTGTATTTTCTGCTCTAGATTCCTCTCTCATACACATACATAACATAAACAGGGCAGATGAACTATGTGCATTCTCTGCCTGTACTTGACAGACTTCTGCTGGGTTTTGTGAAAGATTGCTCATCTCTCTGCCTGAATATGTAAAAGACTTGGAGCTCCATGTCCACTTGTGTCATGTCCACTTTCCTGTGTAGTTTTTCAGTGAACACCGGCCACTGTCTGTAGGATGTTTGTGTGTTTGAGTTGCTCAGAGCTACAGTGTGTGACACAGACCTGAACCCTGGACTGAAAATCACAAAAATGCATCATGGGCAAATACGTTATTGAGAAATGGAGTTGGTGAAGAAAGATTGCAAGAAAAGTGTTATGTAGCTGTAATACATTCGATACAAATCTTTCTTTCTCCAGTACCATATAACGTTGGATTATATTGATACTCCAGTCTTTAATTATTTGGCCCTGAGGCCTGTTTAGTACCAGGGTTTGGTACCCATCCCTACTTTTAAAGCTCTTAAGAGTTTTTTTTCTGTCAGTTCTTTTTGATTGGCTGGGCTCAGTGTGTTTATGGTCACAGACATTAGCTCAGGTTGAAAACAGCTGATGTACTTCCTCTGATTCATCATGTTCTCAAAGTATGTCATTTTTGAGAAGCAAACTTTACAAATCACATGTGACAGTTCATGCCTTCCCAGCAAGCACATAAAATCCATGACATGCCTAGATGTACACTTTCAACATGCTAGATACGTTTATTTATTTATCACCTGCTGTGAGTCTCCGCCCCCTTCTGCCACATCTCCACACAGAAGTAACAGTAGCCTGACATTTACCCACAATTCAATGCAAGAAGGAAACACTGGAGTGTAACTTAACAACTTTGCTGTTTGGTCTGAGGCTGAAAATAAATAATTAGCATTAGTCTGGTAGAATTATTATGTACACTTGCAGACACTTGATTGATCAGAAGTCCACATTGTGATGTATCTTTGAATCAAGAAATACTGGAAAGAATAGCACTGGGAGTACTGGGTCTTTTTCTGCCCGTTTGCTAATCAAAGGCAACCATAACGGAAATGTTAAGAAATTATGTGAAAATTTAAGAGCAAAACATCCATCGTTTTTATATCTTCTTGATATATTTTGCTGCATAATTTCCTAATGGAGACAGAGGGAGATGGATGGCAGAGGGGAGATGGTGTTAGGGGGAGGGCGGTGAACTATAATCCTAAAGATCACTTTCATCCCAAAACAAGACTTACAACCTCGTAAAGACGGGCCACATTAAATCATGCTCATTTCATCCCTACCCCCAGTCTATCTGATTTTTTTCTGTCTTAACCCAACCCTTTCTCTGTTGTGTTTTTAGATGTTCCTTCATGTCTCTCATCTGACCTAAAGACTTGGGCATCCAGTGTTTCATAAAAACACACTCTTTTCAACACCTCTTTACTTGTTCTGCTCAAAATTCTCCATCCGTTCCTCTGTTGTTTCTCTGTCTTTGTCTTTTCCTTTCTTTTGCACACATCATTCTGCTCTGCCTCTGTCATTTTCATCCAAACATTTTTTTTCGCCCACTCCTCTCCCTGTTTTCTGTCTGGGTTTTTTTATTAGAGAGGAGAGGATATGAGTCTGGGGGGTGATTCCTTGATTGCTCCAGCATATGTGAGTGTCCTGTAAATCTATCATCGCATGACTCTCTCTCTCTCACAAAACCACACACACCCACACAAACACACACGTTAGGTTTTCATGCATTTAATCAACTTGCCTTCAGCTTTCATTCATTTTGTGGAGACAGGCAACAAATAAGATATGGAAACAATTAGGCCTGTAACAGTACACAAAATTTTCGGTTCGTAATGTTTTCGGTTTTGAAAGCCACGGTTCATTTTTTTCAGGTTTGGTATGGGAAGAAAGAAAACCCCTCAAAATGTCTTTAATGCATTCATTATGAATTTTTTAACATCTTTCCCCCAATTTTTGGAGACAATAGAATATAGACAAACAGGAATAATATAATTCTGCTGCTATAAATCAAATAGACAATTAAAAAAAATAAGATATTACTAAATGTTTTTTAAATGTTAGTATTGCAACTTTTCCCTGAAAGGTAGTTTTGAACAAACAACAAAAATCAAATCACAGTACTGTCAGTTCACATTCTGCATAAAAATAACTAAAAAAAAATTCCACATGAAGTGCAACATTAAGAAGAAGGCAAACTGGTATTCTCTTTTAACAAACTTAAGAGCAACATTGACCACAAAATTAACCAAATTATTTATTTTAGGACAGCTAACAAACTGTTTAGGCCACCTTGTGTATTTGTTTGTGTGTGTGTGTGTGTGCGTGTGTGTGTGTGTGCATGTGCGTGTGCGTGTGTGTGTGTGCGTGCGTGTGAGTGTGAGGAGAGGGGACCAAACACAGAAACATGACTGACTCATGAAATTTTCAGGAAATGTTGATACTGGCACAAAGAGCAAATAATTAAGTTTTGGTGGTGATCGGGGGGGCACAGATCTGCCTTGGCAGAGGTCTGTGCTCTCCAAGTGCTTTTCTAGTTTTTAATTTGAGATGTGTTGAAGTTATGTTATTAAGTTTCTCTATTGACTATTCATCCAATTTATTCCTTTTGTGTGTATGCAGATGTTTGTAAGATATGAAAAAAGGATTCTACTTTGGACGCTTTTGAATAAAAGTATAAAGTCAATTATTTACTGCTGTTGTTGCTCCTTTTCCTTTCAGTCTTTTTCATACTCAGTCTATTACACTAGTCTACAGTTTTTTATTATCTGCCACATTAATTGGACTAAATCTTACATACTTTAATAAAATGAACTGGAAAACAAATGACAAAAATGCTGGTTATCTGATGTTTTGAATGTATATGATAGTGTTGCCTCATATATATTATTTTGGGGTATATTGGGTGATATCAGATAAAATGAGCCATTAAAGGTTTGAGCCTCCTAGCTCTTTAAATTTTAAGAGCCAATGAAAGCAAATTATTTCAAATTGCTGCATCTGTACTTGACAAAAAATAACTGATTTGATTGGTGTGTGTTTGTTGTGGTGGGTGAATCAATGCCTCACATCTAGACTGCTGAGGAGAACTGTGAGGAACGTGGCCTTGCTGACAAATCTGACTTTAAAGTGATAAGGGTGATAAATAGAAAACAGGTGTGTGTGTGTGTGTGTGTGTGTGTGTGTGTGTGTGTGTGTGTGTGTGTGTGTGTGTATTTATTTATTTATAAATAATGCATCATATGTGTTGTGATTGCCTGCGTAAAATTTTGGCTCATCGAAGTTGTTTTTTTTATGAAAAAATCCTTTTTGATGGTGGCTCATTTTACCTTAATGTATTCAGAATAACTGAGCCATGCATTTCAACTAAAATGACCCACCCTCAGACTTGTGTTTTAGCAAGTATTTTGATGGTTCCATTCATTAAAATGCATTAATTTGATAATATATGAATGTGTTTGGGCATATCTTACATGCCTCATATTCAGCTGACCTTCCATATCCATTACAGAACCAGATTAGGGGCTAGTCGTGCAGGGTTTTCAGCCCAGGGCTTTGGATGCAGAAACCTGAAGTCCTGTCAGCTGCAAAGGCTGCAGGACTCACCAAACTACTGTAATGCTCATGCAGTGGTTCCAGGATCCGGAGGACTTGCTCTGCATGCTTGGCCTTGGGGCATTCCATCTCATCTCTGCAACTGCAATGAGTTCGGCCTCCTAGACTAGTTCACATGAGCTAAGGTGGTCTGATAGGTTGGACACCTATGCATGGAGGTCCACTCAGTTAAAAAGGGCAAAATACACTAGAGCCAACAAAAATGTGACACTTAAAATAAACTACACATGACAAATGCTGTACATTTTACTGATGTATTAAACAAACATTTTGGTGGTAATTTTTTAAACCCATAAAGACCCAGCGATACTATTATTATTATTATTACTATTATTATTATTAGTAGTAGTAGTAGTAGTAGTAGTACAGTTTCGAAATTAATTTTTCTATTTAACCTTTTATAAGTAATTTATCACCATTTATCATAATATTTTTATTTTATTTTTATTACTATTATTAGAATTATAATCATTAATTATTAGTAGTAGTATTTTGGGCTTTTTCTCTGTTTAATTACTGGAACATGTAGATGTTCACAAAATGTCAGAGTAAAGTTGAGGGATATTATATCAGAAACAGAGAAAACTCAAAAAAAAAAAAAAAAGACTTTTTCAACTAAATTGTTATAAACTAAATCTAAACTGAGTGTGTCCGTCCACTGTCATTGATCCAACTCCATGAGTTTTACTGGTGAATCAATGTTGCAGAAGATGACGGTGTTTCCACGTTCACTACGGAGCCTTTGAATGTCCAAATGGGTCGTATCTGATGGCACCTCACTTTGTTTTAATTCTTTAGTTCTGCCTTATTTTAACGTGGTCTTAACCTATTTATCATTTATTCATCTATTGTTTCTTGTACTATATTGTATCATTACATTATGTTTTTACCACACTTTTTACAGGTTTTATATATTGCTATTTTTAGTGATATTTGATAACTTTTATTTATTTTAGTGTACTTTTTATCTTATATTTTTAGTCTATTTTAATCATAATCAGCGAGGTGCTGGGAGTACCTGTCAATGTCTTTTTCTTTCCTTTTTTTAATTTGTTAATTATTTACATGTATTGATAGGTGTGACAGGCCCTGCTTAGGTGGCTGAGTCTGTGTATGTGCTTGACTGTGACGTCACTCTGTGTTCTCTTTCAAGGTAATTGGCTGATGCGTCACAGTGATCGGGAGCACCTGAGTCCGGTGTTCCTGATGTCGATAAAAGTGCCTGATCCGGCGTGGCGCATTCTCTTCTCCCTCTCCTCTCTACCAGCACCTTTTGTTTGCTTTACCTTTTGTTTCTTTCAGCCATACAACCTTACACTTATACAATCCACACATCCACATGCACAGTACTGATATTACTACACACCTCATATTTATTTGTATATTTTGGTTATCTTGCTTTATGCTTTAATAAATATTTTGCATTAATTTAGGACTGTGTATTTCTCTCATCTTTTTGTCATGGCCTAGAGCCGGGTTATGACAGAATGGGGGCTCGTGGTGCTGTTCCCGGTTATGTTGCGTGACTTCATTTTGACATTTGTGGATTTGTTTCAAGGTAGGTTTAACTTGGTAAAAGTTCAGTAATCTCTATTTTTGATGTCTGCTTGCGCATCTGAGCTTTGTTTGTGAATTGGAGTTTTGGTTAGTGACTCTGTTAACGTTTGACAGTGAACATTTGAGGTTATCCTGTATGGATTTAAATTGGCCTGGCTGCAGGTGTTTGTTTTCCTTCAGGTTAGGTTTGAGCGCAGGGCCAGCGGGTGCGCACTAGTGGAGTGTGTACGCCAGTGCCTTTTGTTCTTTGTAACATTCGCGGTTAAACAACTGTTGCGTGATCAGCATTGGGATGATTGAGGGAGAACACAAAGTGCATTTTGGCTGTCAGATCTTTTCAGGTACGTGGAATTTTGGTTTGCTGTTTAAGGATATGAGTTTCTGAATTTCGTTTCTAACCTGGGAGCATGAAGTTGGTTCGGTTCTTTGAACCAGTTCTGTTTAAGGATCCAGTTCCGTTTAAGGATCTAGTTCCATTTACGGAACCAGTTCTGTTTAAGGATCTCAGAATCAGTTCCGTTTAGGGAACCACTTCTGTTTAAGGATCATGGGACTAAACCATGCTCCGACCTCCAAGCACCACTTAGCGCTCTCAAAGCCCTGGCTCCTGTGGGGCTTGGAGCTGCTCTAACCTGCAGTGAAGCAGGAGACCAAGCCAGTCCTCCATGTACCTTGCATCTAGGTCTGAATAATGCTCTCCATCAGGTCCAACCCATAAATGAATACACATTTGCACTCTTCTGCTGTTTATATATTCTGTAATGCAGGAGAATGTCATTTTATTTGACTTCATTACTGCCAACTCCAACTCCTACATCACCACGTCATGCCCTTCAGGAAGCTGGGCTACAGGCTTCTAGCGCCGGCTCCTGTCGGGCTTGCAGACCATTGCACTAAGCTGCTGTGACCCGGTACACCAAGCTGCAGTACGGACCTCCAAGCTCCAGGCTTTTCATCAGCTACCAGCTACGTTTAACTTAAACAGACCTCGGAAGTCCAGTTCCGTGCTGGTTATGAATAAGCTTTCTTGGATCTGCTTATTCGGAACCAGTTCCGTGTAAGGATCTCGGATTCAGCACAATGGACAGCGCACGATTCATTCCTTATATCACATTACATAATTTTTTCCCCCTTAACTTTAAACATGTCATAAAGTTCTATAATCATACTGTTCAAGGAAAATATGACAGTACGACACAATAACTATTCAACCCATAAAGACCCAAACCACCACAGTCCAAAATCATCTAGTGGTCTAAAATGTTTAATAACTTCTTAACCACTTAATCCTACTAATACATGCAAATAATTGGTGTAAAATGCAATTTTTCATCTTTTCATAGTCAAAGTGGAGCTTCGAGCCCAGCTTGGTTCTAAGTTCTATAAGTGAAAACTGTTCTTGGAACTGGATCTGCACCCCGGGTCACAGAGGCTAAGCGCATCACTCTGCAAGCCGCAGAAGGCGGTGCTCGGAGCCTGTAGCATGGCTTCCTGCAGGGCAAGATACAGCGATGTGGGAGTTGGGGTTGGCATTAATGAAGTAAAATAAAATGACATTCACCAGTGTAGCCGGAGGCTGTCTCCCTCTTTGCCACAACACGGCACTGCGCCAGCAGCGCTGTACCTTAACTATGGGGCGGTGCCAGACGCGCCTTTATAATTAGGTGAGTGGTCACACCTGACCCTCTCCTTCCAGTCCTTTGAGCCAACGTAGCGGTGACTGCAGCTCGGTGTGGCGGAGCCCTTTGTTTGCGGTGGGCATCGCAGCATTCAACCCTCACGTAGTGTGGCCGCTCTCTCTCTCTTTTCTTTTTCGCTGTGTGCACACAACGTGCGCATTGGTGACACCGGTGTGTTTCTTGTAGTGCGACTACAGACGGTGTAGGGGGGACAGATCACCCCGCCGGAGGTTTGGTGGGAGGTAGCGTGGTCTACTTGGTGAGTCGGCGTTGTCTGCCATTCTATCACACTGTAGCTTAGCTCTCAGATGATTGCTGCTGTGTGTTTTCCTGCAGTGTCGGCAGCGGGTAACTGCGGCTCTCCTCCTCCTATCCTCCGTGATGCTGCGCCAGTGGTATGTATGCATGTGTATTATTCTCTTTAATTTAATATTTTGCATTTATTAATTACAGTGTTTTCTTTTGTTAATTTAAAGGTTGCAGTAAGTGGTGGCCTGTCATCAGCCACCACACTTACTGACTGTTGTTGTTTTGGCTTTGTGGTTTGGCTTCGCTGTCCCGTTTTTGGCCTTGCTGTTTTGGTTTGGCTGTTTTGCTGCATTGGACACTAGATATCGTCTCTGTTCGGTGCTGAATTGGCCAAGTCGAGTTCGGGACTGTTCGCCACCGGACTTCGGCTTGTCTCCCTCCTCCTCCTTTGGGTGGTCCGGCTCCCGCTCATCTTCCTGGACCTGATCCTCCACCTGTGTGTGTGTGTGTGTGTGTGTGTGTGTGTGTGTGTGTGTGTGTGTGTGTGGGGGGGGGGGTGCAGACGGTTTCTTTAATGTGTCTTTTATAGTTTCTTTCTGGCTTAGATTTATTTTACAATTTCCTCTGTTCGTGTTCATTTGTAAAACTATTTTTAAGGAAATTGTATTTTTCATGGTTTTAAATATTTTGGGATAATCACTGAGATGTTGGATGGATGTGTGTGAGTGTGTGTATGTGAGTTTTAATTGTTCACTGTCGGCCACCAGTGACCCGAGGCACCCAGGCTGTTTATTAATGGTCGTTTCTCTTTTTTTCTTTGTGGTACAGGTGCTGGGTACCCGAGCGGCAGTCCAACCTGGTGGTGGCGTTTTCACGGTTTCCTTGTGTTCTTTTTTTTTGTGTGTGTCATGTCACAGGTGTGGTGGTGGACCCTTCCCCTTATTTTTGGTTTCCTGCCGCGGTGGTAAGTCTCAGCCCTGTCCTCCCTTATTTTGTTTTCGTTAGCCTGAGTGCTGGCTGAAAGGCCTGGCGTTTACGACATTTTAGTTTTTTTTTGTTAACTGTTTAATTATTTTGTCAAATAAAAATCTTTCTTTAACTAAACATTACCTCTCCCGGGTGGATCATTGCAAACCTGTGTGACCTGGCTAGTTAACTTTTATTGTTTGTATAATTTTCCCAGGCGTGAAATTCTCCTGGGTGGCGTTGTCGGACAACTCTGTAATTTGATTTCCCCGCTCACTGCCACACCAGCATTAAAGAAAATATAGACACCACATGTGTATTACTTTTTGGCTCGGACCTGAAGGAGAGCATTATTCGGAACTAGATCTGAGGTCTGTGGAGGTGCAGTTTGGTCTCCCGGTTCACTGCGTTTTAGAGCACCTCCAAGCCCCACAGAAGCTGGGCTTGGAGGGCTTGATGCGGGCAAAGCATGGCTTGGAGGTCGGAGCATCGCTTGGTTCTGAGTTCTGTACACAAAACTAGTTCCATGATCCTTAAATAGAGCTGATTCTGGGATCCTTAAACAGAACTAGTTCCTGAAACAGACCTGGTTCCGTACATGGAACTGGTTCTGAATAAGCAGATCCGAGAAAGCTTATTCATAACCAGCACAGAACTGGACTTCTGAGGTCTGTTAAAGTTAAACATAGCTGGCAGCTGATGAAAAGCCTGGCGCTTGGAGGTCCGTACTGTGGCTTGGTGTACCAGGTCACAGCAGCTAAGTGCAACGGTCTGCTAGGCCAACAGGAGCTGACGTTTGGAGCCTGTAGCCCGGCTTCCCACAGGGCACGACGTGGCGATGTGGGAGTTGGAGTTGGCATTAATGAAGTCAAATAAAATGACATTCTCTAGCATTAAAGAAAATATAAACAGCAGAAGAGTGCAAATGTATATTAATTTATGGGTCAGACCTGATGGAGAGCATTACTCGGAACTACATCCGAGGTCCGTGGAGAGGCGGCTTGGTCTCCCACTTCACTGCGGTTTAGAACCCCTCCCAGCCCCACAGGAGCCGTGGCTTTGAGGGCGGTAAGCGGGGCTTGGAGGTCGGACCACGGTTTGGTTCTGAGTTCTGTAAACCAAACTAGTTCCATGATCCTTAAACTGAACTGGTTCCAAGATCCTTAAACGGAACCAGTTCTGAGAACCAAAAATGGAACTGGTTTCATAAACGGAAATGGATCCTTAAACAGAATTGGATCCGTAAACAGAACTGGATCCTTAAACAAACCAACTTCACGCTCCCTTCTAACCTTGGGTGTGCTGAGGGAGAGTTTAATCCAGTCTTTTCATTTGCGCCAGTGACAGGTGACCAGTGAGACAGTTGTTGGTCCTCAGTGTGCAAAGTTGTCGCAAGCGGTGCAGAGTTTTCCCTTGTAGGCTTAGCAACGTCCGAACGACCGAAAGGACAAGATCCCGGATACAAGCGGTCGAAATGAGTTTCCTCCGCAGGGTGGCTGGGCGCACCCTTAGGGATAGGGTGAGGAGCTCAGTCACCAGGGAGGAGCTCGGAGTAGAGCCGCTGCTCCTCCGCGTCGAGAGGGGCCAGCTGAGGTGGCTCGGGCATCTGTTTCGGATGCCTCCTGGACGCCTCCCTGGGGAGGTGTTCCGGGCATGTCCCACCGGGAGGAGACCTCGGGGAAGACCCAGGACACGTTGGAGAGACTATGTCTCTCGGCTGGCCTGGGAACGCCTCGGGGTCCCCCCGGAAGAGCTGGAGGAGGTGTCTGGGGAGAGGGAAGTCTGGGCATCCCTGGTAAGACTGTTACCCCCGCGACCCGGCCCCGGATAAGCGGAAGGAAATAGATGGATGGATGGATGGATGGCTTAGCAACGTTCCCCTTTCAAATGATCTTTGTCACTAAACCCCTACTTAAAGCCCCACCCCCACCACCAATGGTTTACTGTCATTCTACTAACGTTTCTACCTTTTTAAGATATGAACTGGAAGATGTTTTTATAAATCCAACACAATCTCTCAGTTCACAGGGCTGTTAGGGAAATCTCATTGTTTCCAGTGTGATGTATTGCATTTTTAAGCCTATAAGTAAGCCAAAGGCTGCTTCTGCAACTGATGTTAGCAACACTGCTGCTAGCTCATGTGATCTAGTTATTCCTCATGTGAGCACATCAGAGGCTCCGGCTTGTGTTTCTGTTCCCACCACAAGGACTGCTTCATCCACAACCACTTTGGTACAGCATGTCCCTCTGTCGACTGCCCCAGCTCCACCTAACATGGTTAGCGACTTGAATGGGATAACACCATCCCTGCCAATATTAGCTAACTATCCAAAACGTGCATTTGGTGCTATATCACGTTCATTCAATCCAGCCTGGTACTGCACACGACCGTGGCTGGAGTATTCTGTTCTGCAGGATGCATGCTTCTGTTTCCCTTGTCGGAAATATGCCACCGCCAATGAGAGGGATGTTGTTTTTACCTTGCGGGGTTTTAACAACTGGAAAGCTGCGCTCGAACGTGACAGGGGGTTACAGAAACCTTCAGCCAGCCACAGTCAAGTACAAGCTGAAGCCACCTGGTCTGAGCGCAATGCAGAGAAGCAACAGGGGAAACCATTTAGTGTTTGTTGATGGGTAAAACACAGCTAGAAAAGAACCACTACTATATCAAGAGCATTGGTGGTGTAGTGAAGTTTCTGTGTGTGAATGAGTTAGGGCTCTGTGGAACAAATGAGGCTTTAGAGACAGACCATGGTAGCGATTCTGATGACATTGCTGTTGGTCTTTTTCTGAAGTTATTTGAATACACCTTAGAAAAGGATGACAGGCTTGCTAATATTGTCAAGGGCATACCTAAAAATGCCAAGTACACCTCTAAGGACATTCAAAATGAGATCACTGAAACACTGGCAAACATGGTTCTTGGAGAGGTCAAGAAAAGATATGCAACTGCCAACTCTTCAGGGTTTTACATAAAAAGTGATGGGACCAGGGATAGGTGTAACATTGAGAACCTGTCCTTAATTATTTGATTTGTTTGTAACTCCATGCCAGAAGAACATTAACTTGATGCTGAGTATATGTGCACTGAAATACTGAGACATCTTTCAGATGCTGGCTACAGTTCTGACAACATTGTAAGCCAGTGTTATGATGGTGCATCAGTAATGAGTGGAATAAGAGGTGGTGTGCAAGCATTGCTGCAAAAGAAACTTACAAGACACATTCCATATATTCACTGTTACAACCATCAGTTGCACTTAGTGGTTATACGTGCCATGCAGGCTGAACCATGTGCCAAAAGGTTTTTGACCTTTCTGGTTCCCTGTATAATTTTTTCCAGCACCACTATGTGTCAGAAAAGTATGATGCTCCATGTCTCAGAAGACTGCTTGAAATCAAATGGCCAAGTCATTATGAAGTCACAAAGTGCATTGTTGAGAATAAAGAGCATCTTCTCACTATCCTGTCAGAGATCTCTGAGGATGACAATGCCACAGCTGATTTGTCCACTGGTGCATCAGGCCTGCTAATCCAATTTAAGAGGCACAATTTCTTTGAGATTGGCAAATTTCTTCTGCATGTTCGTGGTGTGTTAAAACCAGCAGATGCTATTCTACAGTCTCAGACTGTGGACTGCACTGCTTGTGACGTTGTTGGTGCATCACTTGAGTCTTTAAACACCATCCGTAAAGACTATTGCTGGACAGAGCTAGAACAGACACCTGCTGAGGATACGCTACATCCTCCAACAAGAAGGAGAACACTAAGTAAGCAGCTTGGTGAAAGTGTTGTTCTCTCATCTGTAGGTCATACAGACTCTGATGAGCTCATCATCACCGCCTGTCAGTCTCTGAGAAGATCCCTTCTCAACATTCTTGAAAGGACAACTTTAGAAATGGATACCAGATTTTCCAAGGGGAATGTAGACATAATGACAGCCATCTCATGCCCAAATCTAGAAAATTTCTAGATATTACATTGTTGTGTCCTCTGCATGTGCTTGCTGGCACTGCAGCAGATGATGTGAGTCTTAAGAACGAAATCCTGGTTGCACAACCAATGTTGGTCAAGAAATACCCAAAGGAAACTGACCTATCCACTGTGTGTAAACACCTGCAGGAGTATAAGGAAGCTTTTCCTGAGTTGCATAAATTATATGCAACAGCCCTGGTGATTGGTGTATCTTCAGCATCATGTGAGAGTTCCTTCTCCACAGTGTCACGGGTACTAACACCCTTTCGTCGCACCATGTTGCATAAAAGAAAGAGGAATTTGGTGATATTGGCTCATGAGAAATTGATCACAAATAATTTGGACATGGATGAATTTGTCACAATCTTTGCCAAAAAAAGCAGACAACTGATGTTGTAGACAGATGGATTGTTGCATGGAAAGATATTGGATGAAAGAAATGGCTATGTAGTTATTCTTCTTTACATTTACATTTCTAGGTTGCTGTTAAATCTACAAACAAAAACAAAAAACGAAAAAAAAAAAAAAAAGATTTTCCAAAAAGATCTGATTTAGTCCTGTTGGTTTATATGTATATAGTTCTACTGACATTTGAGTCTAAAGTTCAGGGTTTTAGATGGAAAAAGAAAGATTTGTTATTTTGTTTGTCATTTGTCACTTTTTAGATTAAATTTGAATAAGACTTTTTCAGTTTGTGAAATATGAAAAAATATAATTCAGTTCTTTTATTTGTCCTTTTGGCCAAGTTTCAGTTGTTTGTGTGGTTGTTCTATTGTGCTACTTTTCAGTCTGTGTTTGAACTTCTGTTTGTATAAATTGTGGCCACAATAATTTATTTTATTAGTAGTTAGTTTTCATTATTTTATTTTTCAGGCTCATCCAGTGTAAAGAAATATGCATTAAGGACTTTTAAAATCATTTTTATTTTATATTAAAGAGTAAATGAATGCAGATGAGCTGCCCGACAATTGAATTTCCCTTTGGGATCAATGAAGGGACTCTTATTCTTAAATAAACCCCCAAACCACTTCTTTTCAGTGCCGTCAGGACTGCAATTCAAGTTGTCAGCCTTCAGACCACTATTCAGCTTTGATATCATCTGTACCTACCCATCAATGTGCCCACCTGTTATTTCAACCAGCCCACCCTAAGATAACAGGCTAAAACCGGCCCTGATGCCATGTTTTCTAATTATGTTACCTAAAGGAAGCATATACAGCATAAACAAAATGGGCCAGAGGACCAACCCTTGTGGTACGCCATAAATAACTTTGAAACATAGTGAACATTGTTGGTTTACATTGACAAACTGGTACCTATTAGATAAATAGGATTTAATCCAGCAGAGGGCTGCTTCTCTAATGCCTATGTCCCATTCTAATCTCTGCAGTAAGATACTGTGGTCAATTGTGTCAAAAGATGCACTCAAGTCCAACAGAACCAGGACCGAGACCAGTGGGGGCCAGTTCACATTCCCACAATATCAGTGTGCAATCAGGTTTACATCCCCATAAAGCAAGAAAATACACACACACACACACACACACACACACACACACACACACACACAGACATACTGTTGTATTCAGACAGTTCATCAGAGGTAACCGCATACACCCACTGGGAGACAGACACATGGGAAAAGGAAAAAAAAAAGAAGATATGGATGTAGTGGTTTTGGCATCCAATGACAGGGGAGTATATTTGTTTAACCTTAAACACATATACACACACATATCACTGGCCCACTCAGACCACAATGGTGGGCTTTTGAGTGATATCTTTTCACAACATTGATGAGGAGGGCAAATCTTTCAATCAAACCAGTAGCTTGTCTGTTGAGGGACGGACTCAGGTGGCCCGAGGAGTATGTACATACTCAAAGACACACACCTCTGGAAACACTCCGTCACACACAAATAAGAAATTTGGAACATAGTAATTTCAACAAGAAGATGAGTTTCATATCCTTGGCTGCTTTGCGGTGATTGATGACTTAGTGAGACAATCTGCAAGACACACAGCTGTTCCCTCGGAAAATAAACTTCTAAACTGACAACCCAACCCCATTACTTGCACTGCATTTTTGCAAAGTCAGAAATCTGTATGAAATTTGTAAATATAACTGTTTTGTAGTGACTGACGGTGCCTTCATAGTCAACAGCATAAAATGAAACAATTTTAAAAACCTGTTTTGCAGAGAAAATTCTGTATGATGAAGGTTCTGAGTTAAACCAGCAGACAAATTGTTTTCTGAAAGCTGTATATGTAGGGTTTCAGGGCTGTGCTTTTGATGCTGGATTTACAGACTGTCTGAGTCCCCACTGTGGTCCTGATGTCAAAGTACAGGCTTTAAGTTAATATACAACCCTTTTAGTGGAAATGGGGAGATTATCTGAATACTTACAATTTGGCAGATTTTCTGACACTGGTTTAGGTCAAAAACGGTGATATGTGTGCAGCTGATGTGGGTAGCCCTCCAAACTAAATGATAAAAAATATGTCTTTTGTTATTGCCGTCCAAAGCGTCCTATATGTACTCCCTGATCTGATATTACAGTCAGGAGGATTCAAAGAATTATTTCCAGATTTAAGGTAAAGCTTCGGAACAAAGCTAAATTGTGGCCTTTAAGAAACCGACATGAAGTGCTGAAAGCTAAAAGACCCAGAGCCTCCTTACAATTCACCACAAATAACAGTCATTAATTGCATGGCAACGAGAAATCATTCTCCAGAAATGATAAAGATTGACATTTTTATGAAATGGTAGGCGCTCTACTTTTCTTGTAAGTACAGTCTTATGAAGAATAGGTAAAAGCAAGTAGTGGAATGAGCACAACACGAGCCACTTTGAGAGCAGTTAGTATAGATTTAGATATAAGCCATAAGTCCAGGGGGCCCTCAAACACACACACAAACACATTGCACTGTCTCACATGCATAGATATTAACAGCACGGGCGCTCAAACACACACATACACAGGAGCAAATTACACTGTCTCACATGCGTAGACATTAACTTCACGTGTGCAATCAAACTCTTTCAAACACAGTATGATCAACACAGACCCACACTGGAAGCTTCAAGACACACTGTTCTGCTGGAGCAAGACTCCACCTGCTCTCTCGCTTTCTCTCTGCTTGTGAGGTGAAGGTCTGTCCCTGGGCGTGGAGATCGAGGAGGACAGCATCTCCCACAGTGAGGGGCGGTCCATCACGTCAGTGGACAGCAGGGCCCCCCCCCCAGCTACATGCAATTTTCACCAGTGGCACAAAGCTGAGGGTCCAGGGGTCCCTCCCCGGCCTCCACACCCAGGGACAGCCGGTCCTTTTCTGCTCCAGGACTCGGTGTCGCTGCTCACAGCGTCCATGAACAATTTGTCGGAGCTGCTGTCCGTGGGGGACAGATTCCCGGGGGCCCAGCCAGAGTCCTTGGACAGGTCATCGGATCCAATACTGGCGTTCCCTTCACCGCAGAGGCTTTGCTCATTGTGGCCATGGAGGAGAGCTTCCCCACCAGTTTGCCTCATCTGGCCCGGTCCCCTTTGCCATCCTTCGCACTCAGAGAGATGGAATCCCTGTTCCTTGAGCGTGGTGAAGAAGAGGTGAGTTGGGGAGTTGTGAACATCAACCTCCTTTGTTTTTGTTATTCATTCTGTGAGACGATTTCTCACTCGTGCGACTATTTCTGGGATCGGGCCCGATGTGCCTCTAATTGTGTGTCGTGCTTCGTGCAGTGTACATGGGGTAAAGAGAAGCGATTAGCACCTCACGACCACCTCACGACCAGCAATCGTGTGTTCGCAAGGAAAACGGAGCTGTTTGAAATCCTGCTCGCTCCTCGTGAGTGTATCATACTGTCAAAGCAGTGCCACGAACCGATGTGCCTCAAATTCTCACACTGTGCATGCGCGAACACAGACGCGTACAGTAGCGTACAAAAGCTAACAGTAGCTGGCTATTGTCCTAGTGCAGTTTAGCTGTTGCAGCTTACCTCTAGTTCTCTTTGCTGTAGGATGACAGCCCATACTGTCCACGTCTGGCCAACCAGTGCCTGCACCAAACACATCGTTGTCTTTTCTTCTTTTTTGATTCCCTGCAGATAATGGCACATATTACCAAAGCAGCTCGTTGGTTTTTGTTTAGCACTACCATTTCATGACTCACGCCAATACACAATCGTCTATGCACTTTTACGAATCCTGACTGTACGACTGATTCGCACAGTTTGAGATGGAGCTGCGTGCAACGAGCGAAATAATCGCAGTGTATGGCCGCCTTTAAATTACGTGACACCCCCCCGGTAAGCAGCCTAAAGGCGGCCATACACTGTGCGATTATTTCGATCGTTGCACGCAGCTCCATCTCAAACTGTGCGAATCAGTCGTACAGTCAGACTCACGATTCATGTTCTCACACTGTACGGACCGACGCTCGTATGCGACCTGACTGCTCACACTGTAGGACCATACACCACAGGACGCACGACACGTTTGAGTGTTGTATCCGGAAATACGTTAAAATACCGAGGAATTCGTACAAGTGCATAGACGATTGTGTATTGGCGTGAGTCACGAAATGGTAGTGCTAAACAAAAACCAACGAGCTGCTTTGGTAATATGTGCCATTATCTGTGAGGAATCAAAAAAGAAGAAAAGACAACGATGTGTTTGGTGCAGGAATTGGTTGGCCAGACGTGGACAGTACGGGCTGTCATCCTACAGCAGGAACTAGAGGTAAGCTGCAACAGCCAAACTGCACTAGGACAACAGCTAGCTACTGTCAGCTTGTACGCTACTGTACGCGTCTGTGTTTGCGCATGCACAGTGTGAGAATTTGAGGCACATCGGTTCGTGGCACTGCTTTGACAGTACGATACACTCACAAGGAGCGAGCAGGATTTCAAACAGCTCAGTTTTCCTTGCGAACACACGATTGCTGGTCGTGAGGTGCTAATCGCTTCTCTTTACCCCATGTACACGGCACGAAGCACGACACACGATTAGAGGCACATCGGGCCCGATCCCAGAAATAGTTGCACGAGTGAGAAATCGTCTCTAAACTCGCACAGTGTAAGGCCGCCTTAAATGGAGTAGTGACGGAGCCACCGATTTTAGTACTTTTTCAGACATGTAGACGTTGTCCAGGAATCAGCAAAGTTACTTTTCCGAGGAGGAAAAATGGAAAAATCTGGAACAATGATCCATTTAACTAACATAACTGTGGTTTTTTGAGATCAATGGGCTACGTGTTACAGCGTTGGCATTTCTGTCATCTACCTCACAATCACTGCGATGAAAAAATATCAATAATAGCTGTGGTAATTTTGTAGAGCTGTAAAATACAATCCTATCACATAGCTGCATCTGAAAAGATTTCAAATTTCACAAATGTAACTTCTATTGTATTTCATGTTTCCTCAATAGCAAAAGCATCAAACCTCCAAATGCAGCAATGTGGCCAAATTGCCAAATGGTATAAATGTTAACTTTTGGTCAGACAGGTGGAAGTTATGGACTGTGTTTTAAAATTATACACAGGACTTGTCTGTAATGGCGCTAGTACAGGCACAGAATCCAAATGCAGAACTCAGAGTCAAACAGTAAGGTTCAAAAGATTTATTAGTCATACACAGGTGTAAGAAAAATATGAATGACAACATCTTGAGGATAATGGGTGGAAACTTCCTCTTCGAATCAGTCCTCCGGACTGATAATGACAACCCGTCTCCCCGTGTGGTTAGCGGGGTCTTTTTCCCGACTGGGGAAAAGCAAAGGGAGGTCAGGGACGGAAACAGGTCATACACAGGTAAGCTATTAATCAGGCGACAGGACATAAGGGAAAGGCAAAAACTCACGTACCAAAAGTCAGGCAAGGCGATCAGAACCAGGAATCAGATGAGGCAGAAAAACCGACAGGGAGCAGGCAGTAGGCAAAAACCGGGTAAGCAAAAACGGGTCAAAAACAGGAATCCAAAACAGACAGACAAGATCAGAACGCTGGTAAGTACTGCAAGAGTAACAAACTGGCGACTGACAGAGGGAAGAGACAGGGTTTAAATACACAAAAGGGAGGGAAGACAACTAGACACAGGTGGAACAGATTAGGGCGGAGACAGGTAATCAGGTGAAAGGTGAGCACAATCAAGGAAAGGGAAGTAAAGACAACAGACAAGACACATGAGGGGAAACTTAACAAAATAAAACAGGAAGTGACAAACAAAACATAAAAGACAGACAAAACCAGACTAACGTCTGGCTGCAGGCATGACATTGTCAGTGTCACACAAAAACATTCTGAAGACAAATGCATGCCCATACGTAATGAGAGTACTACCAAGGGTTTTTAAAAGGTTTGAAAATATTTTTATGTTGCCATAAGCTGACATTGTTCTCCTGGAAGTAGCAGTAGATAATGCGTCTAAACTTAACTTTATTATACAGCAGGTTACTTCCCTGTTATTATGAAAAAGTTTTTAGCATCTAAATTCCCTCTTCTTCAACAAAACATGCTTGAACTGGCTCTGTGTTTAAGATTCTGATCAACAACACTCCAAAAACATATTACAGTAATTGCTCATTAAATGAGCAACCCATCTCCAACAAGCACAGGACTCCTTGCATGGGAACCAATTATCTACGCACAGACACTTAAAACAAAAACACACTGCTTTATTAGTGTTTTTCTTTTTTTAAATTCTGTGTTTTCACAATTGAGAACATTCAGTCATAGATGGCTTTCTTTAAGAAAACCTCACACCACAGCCATGGTACTTTGTGAAGCTGCTCAGTGGTGCAGTGTGTAAGGACTGGATATGGGGAAAATTCAGCCATGAAATTCATATATCATCACGTGTGAAGTGTCAGAATGATAACTGGATGTATTTTATGGGCACAGTACTGCAGTAGATTGAATACAGAGTAATGAACAAAGTGGGTCTGGAAATAGTAAATGATGTCATGGTCTAACAACCAGATAAACAGGGTCAAAACCTGACTTAGGAAACAGCAAGAAGTCCGTCAAAGCTCATAGAAGGCAGCAGACACAGACCTGCTCCCTTGAACAACAATGATCCTTAACCTAATGTGAACAGGTGAGTTGCACCAAGAGTTGCCCCCTCACACTCATTATGAATGGAGACCAAAACCTTTTCTCTGTACCAGTCCGTAATTATTATGTATTTGTGCTCTGAAGGTGGTCATTATAACATAGGGTGCTATGCAGTGTTTCATCTACAAATTGGTATGACTAAGTCCTGGGACTCAGCTCACCAAAAAAGACTGAGTTCTTCTGATTTTTTGTTGAGTCCCACTGCTGTACTATTGAGTCCTGAAATAAAACTTTAATTTTAAAAAGTATGTTGTTTGTTTCATCATCTTCATTTTCCATATCAAATCATTCACAGTGTCCCACATGTACACCATTATACACACATAAACAGAGGTGAAACACAATCCTATTTTCCTGAACTGTTTAATGAACAAATGTAAATATTCTGAAAGAATGGCAATTTTAAAACATGTTCAGGTGATATGATACAGACTGGTCAGTGGCACTCCTGGTGAGTGATAGACAAATCACAACAGTGGCATATGGTCAAGTTACTCTGTAGGTCAGTAACGGGATTTCTGTTTAATTTTCTTCAGTTCATAAAGCCTACTCTCCTTTCGTTTTTTCCAGATATCAAGTGCCTTTATAAAGTTGAAGCTTACTCATTTGGGCCCCATTTGAACTCATGAGTTTTTCCTGAGTATCAATATTGAGACAGTTTCTCTGCCAGGTGAGGATCTGAGGCAGTGGGGGCCAGGGTGAGGTTAACACAAGCGCAAGATCTGTGACCGTCGAAACAGACCAGTTCACTGGCAGTTGTACAGCCTGAGCTAGGAAGATCCTTATCAAACCATAGTTTTAGTTGTTTAAGTTTGTTTTTTGGAGGCATCTTTTCACTGGTGTTTACTCCGCAGATTGACAAATTCACGACACAGTATTATGGCCTGTGCGTACTGAGTGAAATTTGAGAGAGAGAGAGATGTATGGGATGGAGGTAGGCATGGACCGTACTACTAACCGCATACTAAATAGCTGGCTCATAGGAAAATGCAAACAGACATTTTTACTGACCACTTGGGGGAAAAAAACGATTGTACATTTTGTTTTATCTTTGCATCCCCTGGGACTCATTTGTTCATATTTTTTTGTGTCCTTTTCTAATTTTATGCATCTAGGACAAAGGACACTGGGGTAGATGAAACACTTCCATGGCAATAGACTTTATTTTGGAGCCAGCGTCAAGCGGCCATCTGGTGAACTGCAGATTCTGGCACTTCTATGTTGGCTTCATTTTTGCAGTCCTGGAGGTTGGATTTGTCTCTTAGCTCCCTTTTGTAGCTGAAAAGTCCAAAGTTAAAAGTCGAATCGAGTATTTGAGTTAAAGCCTGTCAAAATGAGTGATCTCCTCCAAGACACAAACAACATTTAAAGGGTTTGGCTTTGAAGTTAGAGTCTCATCAGTAATCGGTAAGTTTATGAATGGACAAACTCGGTGAACTCCCTTGAAGCAGATATGAAATGGTGCAGCACTCTGATGTGCTTTCCTCTCTACCTGTGTGTGCTGTTGTGATTGCAAAGTCCAGGACGCAGCGTAGCGTAAAGCCACAGCTTCAAACTGCACTTAATCACACACTGCAGCACCAAGTAAATATCTAATCACACACACTGGGCTGCATGAATGCTGATTCATACACTAATGTGTTTACCATGCACACAAAAGAACTCAGAAATGACAAACACACACATAAACTGACACGTGTCTTTCAGAAATTCCATCTTTTTCCACTTTGTGTAGCGGTCAGACAAAGCACACACACGCACACACACATCGGTGTTTGCGATCTATCTCAATGCCACGCCTCAACAGATTCAATCAGAAGGGAGCCTTTGTTTTTTTCCTATTTGTTGTTTTACTTTCCTATTCTCTCTCTATATATCTCTCTTTCTTTCACACACACACACACACACACACACACACACACACACACACACACACACACGCACGCTGTCTTTCATTTCTCAGTTGGAGTCAAATAAATTTAGTCTGAATGTTCTCCCAGCTCCCACTATGAAACTAAACACAGGCACAGAACAGGACCACACACACACAGATAGCAGTGTGAGGACACTCTTTGACATAATGCATTCCTTATCCCCCTCTCTCAACCTTAACCATCACAACTAATGGCACTTCTCAGTATTTTGGTTTTCAGGGGGAAACCTGTGGACAGTAGTACCAAACAAAGATGGTATAAATGGTAGGAAACAATACAAACTTACTGCCTCCTTGGGTTGAATTCAGATGGAGGGCCTATGTGTGGCCAAATTTTGCATGAATGTGCTGTCAAGATAGAGATACATGTTACAGTAAGTCAGTTTTCTCCTGATTTGTCCATTTTAAAATTGTACTGGTCTATAGGCAAAATACTTTCAGAATAAAAGGAGTGAAAATTTAGGTCACAGGATTTAAGTCAAAAGTCTTAACTGGTAATAGTTTTCAACATACAGTACAGTATTGGGTACATCTTCAAAACATTAACCAACAAGCTCTGTTGTCATTTGTTTTCCAATTCATCTTACTATGTAAGTGACCAGTGATTTAAGCCCAGTGTACACTGTGCAATTTTTTCTGTCCCAGACCAAAGATGTGAAAACATAGCAATATATTTGGTGATGAATAAAAATAACAGCACTCCATATCTTCACAACTAAAGACAGTCTTTGAAAAAATTCTGACATAACTGACGTGTCATAAATTTAATATGACCATTTCACAGTGTGACTGCTGCTACAACCCACATCTGATCAATGAATAGGAAGTGAAGCATTAATCAATGTGACACACAGTTTGTGTTGCCCAAACCTCCAAGTCTTTCTAAAATTGTCATCCCGTATTGGTGTTTTTTTCCCTGAGTCAGGACCTGGTGCCTGTTCTGCTCTTCCTGCTCAATTTAGGAGGTTTTACTAATGGTGTGATCATTAGCTCAGCTTCACTATTTACAACTATAGCAGCACAGGTAGATGATGTTATGTACTTGTACATTTACCTAAGATGTAGCCTGAGATTCACATAAATAAAAAGTAAATGTTATGACTGCACATACATATACACATCGTACCCAAGTTTACTGGATCCACGTCACACAGTGAGGATGCTGTTAAACTTATAAGACCCCTGAAATCACATAGTCTGCAGGAATTCTTTGTGTCAGAATGTTTAGAAGATACATGTCTTGTGAAAAATGGGTCCAGGATTTACTTTAGTCACCATGGGACAATGTCTACTCACATTCACTTCTCTTCTGAATGAATAGTCTCAGGACCTGCCACCAGGCGGTGCAGCGGTCAAACCTACATGATGCAGATACAGTAAATGACTCTTGACTTTGCTGCATCTTTCGGCGGTTCGAATCCTGGCTCCGACTGTCCACATGTCGAAGTGTCCTTGGGCAAGACACTGAACCCTAAATTGCTCCCAGCAGGGCCAGGCAGCGCCTTGCGTGGCAGCAGCCATCCACTGGTGTATGAGTGTGTGTGTGAATGGGTGAATGTGAGGAATTGTAAAGCGCTTTGGGCACCATGAAGGTGTAGAAAAATGCGCTATACAAGTTCAGTCCATTTACCATTTACTTCAGCATCTTTTGAAACTTTTTTTCAACAGCCACATAAGCCTAATCCAGAATAGCCTTCCATGAGTTTCCTCCATTATGTATGATGTAGTCAAAATGACTTCAGGTCAGTTTTATTTGTTGTCACTGTGAAAAGCAGCTACAGAGGGTACTAGAAGGTACTATATCTGCAGTGGAAAACAAAGTGTACCATACCAAAAATGACTCAAGTTGAGGCAAGTTAATTTGAGCTGGAACCACATGAAGGAAATGTGCCATAATTGCCTAACATTGACCTTATCTCTAAAATCCCAAACCAGGTCCTCACTCTGTCAGTCAGGTCCAGATCCAGGTTAAAATACTCAATCTGGTTCTGAGACAGATAGTCGTAAAAGAGCCCATATACAAAGAAAGGGAAATGGAGTGATGTGAATTATTGTGATGTGAGGCTGATATCAAGTGTGTATGTCAGTATATACAGTAGTCGAAGTGTGTGTATGTGTAGGTGTGTGTGGTCAGGCAGGTGATAGGCATGAGTTACAGCTGCTCCTTGCTCTCCGTCCGCCTTCAAGATTTATTACACACTCACTGAACACACAGCCACGTACTGCCAATGTATTACTATATTTGTGTGCACCTTTTATTAACTGTGATCCACAGCTGCTTATTGGATGTCTAATGTATCTCAATTCATTTCACTAAATCCCTACAGACACCTGAAGTGATATGAGTATTTCACCCACTTACATTAGTAATGTGAGATATATGTACAACACATTGGTCCATTTAATACCTTTAATGCAGTGGAGTAAAGTTATGACTTGTGGGCGATGATGGGAACCACAGGATACAGTTATTGTCTTCTTTTCTCTGAGTATGTAAACCTATATAGATTTATGTATGTAAAATATATGAACAAAAATGCAAATCAAAATTAATGGATAAATGTTTACTTTATTTAGAAGTAAGTGGTCGCAGTCAGTACAACACACAGGGACATACTATGCACATTAAACACAGAAATGCACACATACAAAAATACAAATAATTTTGAATTTTAAAAAATTGCATGGCATTTGATAATAATGACAGAGAGAAGTGGTATCTCAATTCTCTGTATGTCCTGTATGTCTAGTGAATTAACAGTAAAAGATCTGTGCATTTTTTGAATCTTTGAATGAATATATTTATCCCCATTTATTAACATTATTAATAAATCCAATCTCCTACAGCTTTAAGTCAAAAATGAGTCCATTAGTTTTGCATATTTAGCAAACATTTTTAATATTAGATTCTTCATCTTTGAATGTTAAATGCATTTTAAAAGGATAAAAACACGCAGTCATAGACTATACATCGTATGTACAAAACTAATGGGATATTTTATTAAATGCTTTTCTCACAACTTTGGGGTTAATTTTGTACACATTGTCAACTAACTCACCAAATGCATGAGTTTGTTTTGATTGAATTTTCTTCAATATTCAGTTGCTTTTTAAAAATAATTGCTTGAATGATTTGCCTCTAGATTTCTGAGATATTTGTCATGTTTTTTCCTATGTGGTATCTTCAGCTCAATATATAACCCTTAGAACTTAAATGAAACATTGGTTTAACACTTATTGTGATTATTAATAACAACAAATGCCATGAACATTTTTATTCTGATAATATTTTAAGCTAATAGAGATGGGAAGTTCTTATAATGTATGTATCTTTGATGGCATTACTACACATTAACTTGTACAATTCTGATCTGTTTAATTAATTATTATGTTATTATAATTATTAATTATTTAAAACACGTCCAGAGTTTTTGTATTTAACAGGCTGGTATTCACATATAAAGTGTAAAGGTAAATGTGGCTTTATTTTTGGATCAGTTTTCCAGGGCATATCACAGCACAGGTTCATCTCCTGTCACATCCCTCTTCTTGCTCTGCATGCTTTTTCCTCGCCATTTTACTTCACTTGACAGTTAATTGAGAAATATACACAATTTACAGCCTGCAGGCTCAAACCATACAGGTGGGGCCCTGAAATGTGATGGTGGATTGACTAATTAAAAAAGAAAATCCCATTTACGCATCGACTTTTCATATCCCAAGACCGGTTTGATGCGCTTGATTCAATACCAAATTCTAAAATCTCACCTGAGGCTGTGAATATTGCCAAGCATCTGAGTCTAAAAGTCTAAATCCATCTGTTAGTCAGAGAGCTGAGCTGGCTGCTGTCTCCCTGAGCAGAGCAGGTTGCAGTGCAGAGTTAGGCAGATGTAAAAACTAAATGAAGATGTCCTATCTCATTTCCTCCTGCTCCTCAGCTCAGATCACTGTGTCCCATTCACCGCCTTCCAGTCCCCGCCCTCTCTGCTCTTCATCTCTGCACTTGTGTCCAATTCTTTTTCTTGCTTTTCTCAGTATAAACTCCGCTGTGCACGACTGACTTTTATACGACAGTACCATTTTCCGTAGGGGCTAAAGAACACGCTAAGCCGTTAAAGTGTCAGAGTACATCAATCTACCCTCGCAGTTACCTCTGCAAACAAACACACACATACACACAACAAATTCACCACTCAAACCTTGCATTTTTCAACAAGGGACAGCTTCATCCATCAACCAAACAATGGCAGAGGTTTGATATGCAGCTGGTGAGTGATTATTGCATTTTGAATGAATTTTCTTTGCAAAAGGAAGATTACTATGGTGACTTCTAAATTTGAGACTGAGTTGAGGTTTACATAGAATTCTGCCAATGTTCATCACATAGTTATAAACAACCTCACTTTTACAATTTAAAGAGGCAATATATAGTATTTATGCTTTCAAACATAAAAAAAAACTTGACGAAAGTTAGAGTGTTTAAAATAAAGAGCTATGACATAAAAGGAGCTGTATGTAAGAGTTATGTTCCAAGTAATCATAAATTGGCCAGACATTAAGGAATCATGTTCATTTCAAATACTGATATCACTGACAGTAGAAGTCCAGCCAGAATATTCAGATTTGAAAAGCTAAGTGGCAGCCCACAAGTAATGTTTATGTTGTCATTTTGTGTTTTGGTGTATTGCTCCACCCATCACCTATCTTCCAATCATGAAGTCAGTAGCAATTTCACCATCCAGGTTGCCAGTTCCCACTGAGCTGCAGCTGGAACATTTCTGATCACAAATGTCTGACATGACTAAACCTAAAAGGCCTCTTATGATTCCCAAATATGTTGTGACAAAGTGAGAAACAAAACAAGGATATGTATAGGGGATGCTTTTGAAAGATGGAGACGGCTGAAAGTGGAGAAAAATTTCAAGCCAGCTCTCCCGCGGTCTTCCACGACCCAGGCCCGTGGGACTCATCACTTGCAATGGTAGCTCCTTGCAGTAGACACTCATGCTGGATCTGGCAATCCCTAGTCTTGGGGGAGGGGGTGGGGATACCACACTCTACAGTAGTGGTTCCCAACCTTTTTTGGCTCGTGACCCCATTTTAACATCACAAATTTTTGGTGACCCCAGACATTCAAAACGGAGACGTTTTTTTTTTTTTTTACTAAAATTAATTTGTTTTTGATCATGTAATAGTTTGCTGTACCATGTTACAAATGAATGTTAATTTTAGATGACATTTAGGCTTTATAATGTATATTATTATGGATGGAGGCAGAAAAGCCAGGTTGAGATTACTGCACAAAGTGAGACGTTTATTTTCCTTGGTCAGGATATGTACAGTCAGCCCAGCTTGTATTTTCAAGGCTGACAATTAATACTGAAAAAACAATAACTCAAACTATGAATTATGAAAGAGCTGCAGCATCTTCAACTAACCACAATTAATATTTGAAAGATAAACAGAACCACAATGCTTCAGTTTCAGCTTCAGAGTTTCTCATGTCATCTATGTATTGTGATTGTCTCTCTCAGCTCTATTATATAAATATATATAGTATTGTAGTGCAAATACAGTTTTTTACATAGTGCTAATTGGTCAGTTTTATAAAGAGTGCAAAATATAAGTTTGTGAGTTGGTGGATTGGAGTCAGGGGGGTATTGGCACTGGATGGGTCATGAAGTGTGACGGGTTCATCAGAGTGACGGCCTGGGGAAAAAAACTGTTCTTATGTCATGATGTGTAAAATGTTGCAAAGGAGCTACGCTTCCACATATCAAATTGCAGATAAACAAGATATCCAGGTTAGTTACTGTAAGATAAAGATAATAACATTTTAACAATGGTAATATTCTGTCTTAAAATCTAATATTAATGGATTAGATTTTTATATCACTTTTCAAGGCACCCAAAGTGCTTTACATTATTCGCTCTCACGTTCACACTCTGATGGTGGTAAACTATGTTTGTTGCCACAGCTGCCCTGGGGCAGACTGACAGAAGCATGGCTGCCAATTCCCTTCGATCACCACCAAATTTTACATGCCAGTATGAGTGACACTGTAGGTGTTTTGCACAAGGACACAATGGACAGATCTGGATTCGAACCGCCAAACCTCCAGTTACTGGACAATCCGCTCAATGTCCTGAGCCATGGCCACCCCTAATATTAATGTCAGTTAATATTTCATATCTTTCAGAGAAAAGGAAGAGATTCGTGAGGGTCATGTGTGTCTGAAACCTAAGCAAATTGCAGCCTGAAACCCTCAGACATAATTACTGACTTTTCCACTGCCCAGATGAAAAAACAACAGTGTTACGCTTTGGCTCTTTTGAGTAAAGACAAAGGTTTTTGTAAGCTGTAGGTGAAAAGGAACAAATCAAAGTGAAAATAAACCAAATGGGCATTTTTATCATACACAGTTTGGTTTAATCAGTCTTATCAGTCCTAAGACTGTTTCCCTCTTGATACATTTTGTTTATGTAGATGTGAATATTGCAGTCATACTCAGGTGCATACTGAACAAGTGGCCACTTAAGAGGAGTAGTCTGACTGAACGCCATCTCATTTCAATCAGGGACTAAAATTGAATGAGGGAGAATGAGATGTGTGGTGTGATTCAATTTATTGTAAGCAAAATAAGCAAAAGAGGACTTTGGTACATTTGGTACATCCTGAGTGGCTGTGGCTCATGAGGTAGAGCAGGTCATCCCAAAAAGAGAAGGTTATTAATCTGATCCCAATCACTATCCACATGTTGAAGTGTCTTTGAGCAAGGCACTGAATCCCACATTGATCTCAGTGAATATGTGTGTGAATGGTTGGCTGACAAAAAATGAGAAACTGATTTGGAACCATCAAGGTACAAAGTGCAATAGAAATGGAGGCTCAATTTCATTTTATTGAAAACTTCAAAAAAAAAAAAAAAAAAAAAAACTATATACAACTATTTGCAAAACCATCTGGTGTCACAATATGATGCCACAAACATGTTCAATGAACCATTTTTACAACCCAAAAAACAATACACAACTATTTTCAAAACAATCAGCTGTCAGAAGCAACCACTTCCCTTAGAATCCTGTTTTTACCATCTCTTTCTGCACCAAATGCACACCAAACATGATGACAATATTGCACAAAATTGTGTTTTTATTCTATATTATAGGTCTGGTGTTACTTGGCCTTTCAACACAATTGACTTCCCAGTATTACTTTGATGCACAAGTTGAAAGGAAGACTGAGCGAGGCTCCGACTGCTGCTATGTCATCTTGAATCAGTGGCTGAATCCCAATTCACCCCTTGGCCCTCCCCCTTACCCCTACCCCTCTGTTGTGCGCATACAGCTGAAGGGGTAGTGTTGTCCCGATTCTCAATTAGACAAAGGGAACGGGCTAAGGCGGAGGGCTGTATAGCCCTCAAAACTGAGATTTTCCAGGACCACACTACGAACAGAGGGGTAGGAGAAATTTCTCATAATTCTGTTCGAATCATTGGCAAGATGGAGGTAAACATCCAGAAAGGGCAGCAGTGTGATGAAAGAAACACACAAATGTACGTATTTTCTTCATAAACAACTTAAACAATGGATTAACCGTTTAATGCTGTTTCAGTGTGTTATAGACTGGATTTCTACAGTTTATAGTTGATCTCTGCAAAAAGATGACCAAAGCCCATGGAACAGAGATGGTTACAGCTGCTGACGGCATGATGAATACTTTCGTAAACCAAGTTTTCGCATCTGTTGATAGTGGCATTGATGACTGCTGATGACGTAACAGGTCACGAAGGGTTGTCCCATTTCATAGGAGAATGTTTCAACCTCTAACCCTAGCAGCTCTGTTTCAAGGGGTAGTATCAAGTGTAAGGGCCAAAGGGGAGGGGTAAGGGGGAGGGCTAAGGAGTGAATTAGGATTGGGCCAGTTTGTCACATTTGGGTACAAGGACTCCTTAAAGCACCTACAATAGGTAGCATTACTTTAAGCTGCATTTTAAACTTCCATAATCTGATTAATTACACAGACAACTGACAATTTCAGTAAAACACTTCAAATGGCCCGCGTGAGATGTGTCTGTGTTTTCTAAATGCTTGGGTGTGTGTTTGTAAGTTGTTAAATGAACCCTGTGGGTACTTTGGCATAGGTAACACTCCATTACTTGTCCATTTCCTCTGCATGGTTGGTTTCAGCATTTTACTCACAGCATAATGCACTAATTACAGCTGTAAACACACATAGACAAACAGCGTTTACCTAGCTCATTTCACCCAGACACAATCCTCACATCTTGTTCCTTGTGCTCTTCGTTTGATTCTATTCAAGTGATCACTCCAGCGTTGATGACTGCGTCAGGACACATTATTTGTTTGGTCCCCTGAACGACAAAAGGAGGAACAGATTCAACTAGGCTTGAACAGGAGTAGGAATGGGAGTGGGAGGGAGAGGAGGAGGGGGAGGCTCAGTTTCATCTTTATCATTGAATAAATGTGAGTACATCTCCGGGCACAGTGGCACAGTGAGGCCAGGTGGTGACAGTAGGTGAAATATAATGATAATGACAAGCAGCATGGCTCAGGTAGAACAGAGCAGATGTGGTTTATCGCCCTTTGTGTGGTCCTTATTTAGGTCAGTACAGATGAATTGAGCAGCATGGAGTGTTTTCTTAATATTCTCTGAACAGGCTCACGGTGGCTCGGTTTCATAAGCAGGTTTTGTTGAGCTCAAAAGAGAACAACCTGATATCACTGTGTTATTCCTATAACATCATAATTATCCACGTAGAACATAATCTTATTCTAATGAGCAAAACCTTTTTCTCCTGCTGATATTCACTGCAGCCCATCATAGGAATAAGATTATTTTTAAAATTATTCATCTGTTTGTTAAGTCATGTTTTTACTGACTTGTTTTTTGTTTTGTTTTGTTTTGTTTTTTGCATAGGATGCCACCACTGAACAAACATAAAACATCAAAAATGTCTTTATGAGGAATTTCCATTTGTTAATTCATTATCTATGTGAAGACTTTGAACATAATATACAATCAGGTCCTTAAGTATTTGGACAGTATTTGGACTTTTTTAGAATGTACCAAATTGTTGATTTGGCCGCTCTTACAGTGTTCGCTATCTCTCCATTTGATTTGTTTTTTACAATTCAATTCAATTCAGTTCAATTCAATTTTATTTATAGAGCCCAATATCACAACAAAGTCGCCTCACAGGGCTTTACAGGAATTGTTGAATGATACAGAAATTTCAGTTGAATGATGGCTTTCTTCACTTGCATTGACTCCTGTTTGGATCTCACATTGATAATTCCACTGTAGAGCTACAAAATGCAAAATCAACTCCAGAACTTTTATCTGCTTTATTTGAAGTAGTATAACCAGGGAACAGGACACATCTGGACATGAAGGTGGATGTCAGTCAGCTTCAAATTACCAGTGTCCAATTATTGTAGAGCTTCTGAATATGTAGGGGCTATGATTAAAATGGTTGTAATCCCTAAATGGTTAAAACAATACTTTTGTAAAACCCATTGAAGTAAAGCTGAAAGTCCTCACTTCAGTCATATCTTGATTGTTTCATTTTAGGTTCACTGTGGTGGTGTACAGAGGCAAAAAAACAACAAAACTAAAAAACAAAATCACACATTTCAAACCTCCATGATAAAGATAATAATACTAATACTAATACTACTACTACTAATAATAATAATAAGGTCACAAAGCTCTGAAACATCCCACATTAGTTTTAGGAAAGTGATTTTGAAGCCAGGACTTTGTGTTTTGGCTTTCAGTATGTTGACTCTGGGGAGCTAGAAGGGACCACATTTGGACAAAAACATGGGGCTTGGGAAACATGAGGGGTGATGAGTTAGGTAATACTAGCTTACTGATATGACAGTCTTATTACCCTCAGTACACAATCAAAATGTCACACACACACACCTGTGAAAGCCTAATAGGAGGGATAATTTCAAGATCGATCACCAGAACATGTATTAGAGGGGTCCAAATAAGATCTACTGCACTGCAGTTTCAGTTTCAACCTAGTTTCTTGCCCATTTGTAATAGCTGACAGTGAACATTCATTGTGTTCACATCTTGTGCACATTAATGTTAACTTTTAGCAGACTGATGTACTGCATGTTTACAAAATCCCTGAATTTGTGTAGCTGTTATAAAGACAAACAGTAACATGTTACAACAAATTAAATACACTGAATAGACAGATTAGAGATAGATACTCATTTCTCTTTTACCACAAATGTTAATCTCACTCCCAAATGATTTGACAGAAGTATTAATCACCGGAAACAGGATTATTAACTGGGACATTCAGACAACGAATTGATCACAGTTTGTTAATCTGCATAGTTTTATAACTTTCATTTTTCCATTAACTGCTTAGTCATTTGTAGGGTCATATTCTGAACCCAACAAGTAAACATAGGTATAGTTTGAGCATTTTCAAGTACACTGGCCAGTCTATTTGTGGTTCAAGCTTCTCCTGTGTGATGGCTGTTGGCTGTTTTCCATTTTACTCATCGTAAATTGAATATCTCAAGGTCAGGGTCAGTATGTCCTCAAGCCTAAGTACTTCATTAGAGAAGATTGGTCATTGGTAAATACAGAAGTCAGGATAAAAATCATTAGATAGTGTACAGTTTCTGTGTAAAATGGAAGGTGAAGGTTTTCCCTTTCATATCCAAAATTGTTGTCCCATCACAATTTCAGCCTCCTACACAGAAAATATAACACTTTGCGTGCAGATGTTAGAATTACAAGAACTGTAAAAAAAAAATAAAAATAAATAAATAATAATAATAACAATAATAATAATAATAATAATAATAATAATAATAATAATAATAAGACTAGATGTACAAGCATCATTTTACAGCAGAATGACAGCCTTGCAGCACATAATATTAGTCATCACATTCATTTCAACATCATTATAACTGCCATTTTCAACTTTTTGTAATGGTTTCATTTAAAAAGTAATTAGCTAAATCATTAATGAAAGTAATGATGAATTAAAATTTTAGTCTTTTTCTTTTATGTGAAGATGAAATAACACAGGATGTGGTGCTGAGGGAAAACTCAAGAGGCTTCTGAAAAAGTGAAAGCCAACATAAACAACGACAAAAGAAAATCAAGACACCAAGGAAACCTCAGGGAAGGTAACGGTCCAATTCCACACGAAGGAAAGTGGCTTGATAAGAAAAAATGTGAAAGTATACAATGCATTATGATATCCTTAATGCAGAAGAAATCAATGACAGATGAGACAGCCAAAGTGTACAACTATTCTGTGTCTGTTTAAGTGACTTATCAGGCCTAGACTAACACTGATATCTGTGTTATGTATCTGTGTTATATGTGTTAACATCCGCATGATGAGTATAGTTTATCATATGAATCATACAGATATATATATATATATATATATATATATATATATATATATATATATATATATATATATATATATATATATATATGTGTATATTGCATTGCACACATAGTCACACACAAACACAGTTAATGGGCTACCTGATTTGTGTGTTTGTCACACGGTTTTCTGTGTGTATGTACTGTATGTGTGTGTGCATGAGCAAGTGCTCTGTCCCGTGTGGCGTTTTCATGGCCACAATTTATCGTCTTTGGTCTCCAAAGTGAATATTAATAGATTTATAACTTGAGAAACTTTGCAATCCATCTAAACCACGAAGGAGAAGCAGATCTAATCTGTCAGAAGAACAGAGTGAGGGAGTGTGTGAGAAGAAAAAGAGGCTATCATATCTATCATATTTATTTTTTAGCAAGCGCCCATTTTTCCTTTGGACAACATCAAAGAGCTACAACCCACGAAAGTGCAAAAGATGAGACTTTTCTGGCAATGTAGTTGGTAGCAAATTCTTTGGTCATGCTTCTCAAAGTGTCGCAGGCAGTTTTCATGCTGTTACAATTCACTGAAGTCCTTGTGAATGCTCTGTCTGTTGATAGCGCTCTCTGCGAGTTCCATCCTGCTAACTGTCCAAAACAGTAACAGCTGTTTATTCTGCATAGCCTCTAACTATCCGCTCTAATTGGAAGTTTGATTTGGTCGCACAGCCAATGGGGGGTGTTTCACTGACTCCCAGAACATCTCTGCCCATTTTGTGTTGGCTGGGCTGTCCAAAGAGGTCTGCTGTGACGTGTGTGTTTGTGAGTGTGTACTATCACTCTGGGCACACATCAACAGTGGCAGACAAGCTGGTTCCTAGGTTGTTAACAGCATCAAATATAGAGTGCCTTCCAAAAGTGACTGTGGTTGAGTTCAGATCCACACACTGGATACTGCATACTGCATACATGTACTCATGCCCACAGTGTTGTGTGAACCGTGGGAGTTGTGACAACTGCAGCTTTAAACTGAAGCCAATGCAGAAGTGTCTCACAGTCCGTGCGTTTACATGACAACTTTTATTCCTGGTTTAATCTGAATAAACGTTAGATCCTATTTAGGATGACCATGTAAACACCTTATTCCAGTTGAAAAAGAATAGTTCGGAATAAATTTAAATCCGAATAAAGTCACTGGTTTAATCCCCTTTTAATTCCGAAGTAAATTATTCCTCGGACATGTAAACCCTTTATTCCGTTTGGACTTTATTCCTGCCATTCTGCACATGCTCATTGTCTTGTCCTGTCGCAATGATGCACACATTCTGCGCTGGTGGAAGAATATGCAATGCGGTATAGTCTTACTAAACCGCTCCAGGGGGCTATTCTGATGGGATCTACCAGCCTCTAAAACCCTGAAGGAATAGTTCGTCACCTGTTTTTTTATTAATTCATTTGTCATGCACTAATGAGTTCGATAAGTAGGTAAATCAGTTTGCACTGCAGTGCACTGATTGCCTTGTTCTCGCAGCCATTCCGTTAGCTTAGCTTAGCCTAGTTTAGCATTATCGCTTCATTCCTATGGTCAGACGTAGCCAGGCTTTCATGGGTGATCTGTAGTATTTTATGACTGATTTTGTGAAATTCACTTCTCCCTAATCATTCCTTTAGTCCAGTGGGGTCAGTATGATCACAAATTGAGGCTCAAATCATGGCGATATGACTTACTGCACTAATAAAATGTTGGGAAATAAAAACTAATGCAAAGCTAAAATGGTAAAGCAAAGCTAATTTAGCGCATGCATCCCTTCCAACAAAAACATTTTCCAACTTCCGTCAACACAACAGTCCCAAGATTGTATGAGTGCAGTAAGTTGCAGATCTAAAGAAATAATTAGGGAGACTCAAATTTCACAAAATCGCTTACAAAAGACAACAAATCACCTTTAAAAAACTGGTTATGTGTGACCATGGAAATGCAGTGACTATGCTAACCTAAGCTAACAGAAGGGCTGCGAGAACAAGGCAACGTGAGCACTGCAGCGCAAACCCTTTTGCTCACTTATCTACCTCATTAATACCTCATGTAAACCTTTATTCGGGTTTAACATTTCCATGTAAACAGAAGAGAAAATACTTTAGTTCCAAATTAATTTCTTCTGGAAAAATAAATTGGATTTAAAAAAGACATCATATAACCGTAACCAGTGTAATACCACAGTATGACCAGTAGGTGCTACTTCCAAAAATGCTGAGCTCCCATTAATTTACAGAACTTTTCTTAATTGAATGAAAACTACATTTAGCTACATCCATAGGTGATCTCTGGAAGGAACTGTGTCTGTGCCCATCCATCAAACTGCTGACAAAAAACGTCCAAGATTAAATCAATGTGTAAACTGTGAGACCATCGTGACCTCACAGAATACATTTTGTCATTATCATGCAAGGATAGTGATTAAATCTAGAGAGGGGGTTTAATATCAAATACCACATTAGCCCTGATTTTCTGATGCAACAAGATGTTCTAAGCACTCCTGTGTAATTTTTTTGAAATTTTCATCCAAAACCCCCCAACCCCCCTCCGAAAATTACTTTTTTAACTCTGAAAATCACAACTTTCACACCTTCTCCACTCTTTTGTCCAGTGCAATGTATAAATATGTTCATGATGGGCCATTTAATGATCTTGCAAGTGCCATATTGTATCGTAAGAGTACTTTGTACTATGAAAAGTCTAATGTCAAGGTCATTTTGTAGGTTAAAGGTCACCAAAATGCCTAGTTTAAAAAAAAAAAAAAAATTTGATTTGATTTGAAATTTTTTCACATTTTTGTATTCCCAAGACATGAGAGCATTAGAAAATCTGGGCTAAAGTTGAATCTGAAAATTTTCCTGAAATACCCCCCCCCCCCCTATTAAATCTGATCTAAATGTGTTGTCCATCTGTTGTTATGGATAAGAAGTTAGACTAGTAAGACCCTCAAAGGGTTTTGTAACACATTCTGTTCATGAAGGTTACAGTTTACCATGTCAGTAATAGCATTAGCTTGAGCTCAATCATCACAACTCCCCAGTTCCACGATTTTGCCAAAAGTAAAACACTAAGGCTCAGTGTCACAGTGGCTTCGTCTCCTTCTTACATACAGCTTCTGGCCATATGTGAAAAGTATTGTAGTGTACTACATGGTCACATGACCACCAGGCTAAAATGCTCACAATGGAAACAGATACCAAGCAAGTGTTGGCAGACATTCACAGAGGTTTATGTTATTCAAACAATAAATCATCATTTGTATGAAATTAATCATAGCAAACCAGAATTTTTTAATGCTTTTTATATAAATGTAGTTGCTTGTGTCCTCTGTTTTTGCATTTTTTTTTCTGAGCTATTTATGTATGTAAATAGCATGTTGTGGCCTATAATACTAGTAAAAGCTAAATGCCACCCACCATTAAACAGTAGAAGCAGATGTGCATAATGCATTGTCGGGATAGGTGCAACATATAGATAGCTCAAAGTGTGTGATGTGAAATATCGTATTTTATTCAGACATCTTTGACAGACTGGCAGTTTTTTGTCACATTATTTTGGTCAGATTCAGAAGACCTCTTTGAATACAACCTGTGTATTTTGGAGTCTTATGGTCACGGCTATTGGCTTTTTCACTGAGAAACTTAATATGACAGACACAGAAAGAGGGAAATAGTGACAGTTTATGTGTGTATGAGTGTGTGTGCCTCAGCTCTTTAGGTCCCATTAGCGTTTTTTTAATAGGGAATCTAATTGATTGAAGGTTGTTGGAAGGATAATGCTGTTTTTAAACTGTACCTTCTGCTCCATCTTTAAAGAAATCCAATACTTTTTGCTGGCCTGCTAAAAGCATGAATAAAAAACGATTAGTTTTGGCTGAGCTGTGTGCCAGTGTTTTAAGAGGTAGGCTGAGAGAGAGAAAAGAGAATAAAAGATGAGAAGAGCAGCAACGGGGGGAAAATATCTTTAAAAATAACAACTGTTTTGTTTGTCTTGCAAAGCAACGGGAGTGCGGCTACAGTCTGATTGATTCTCCAATGGTTTCTGTTTCAGCCAATCAGGGCGAGGCATGCTTTATAAGCATGCATACACAAGTTTGCATCCAATCGTCTCCCATCCCTCCTGACAGGATGCTGCCGGCTGAAATGGCAATATCTCAAACTCCTCCTGTTGTGCTATTGTTTTGGTTAAATCCCTGTGTCATGGAGCTATATTGTTGTCCAAATACGTTCCCCCTTTTTCATTATATGTTCACGTTTGCACTTTTCCTTGCAGATATGAAGCACGATGTGGAGACAGTTTGCATGAATACAAAAGTTTCTGTTGCCATGTAATTAACTTCATTGTAGTATACATATAGATGCTCATTTTTTTCTGCTTTCACATGAGGAGTTGTCTAAATGCTGAAAAAACTATACAGTATAGAGGTCCTTCAAGAACTATGTGCATGGTGTGAAACTACAAAGTCATCAAGATAAAAGCAAAGCCTGTTACTCTTACTGTAGCTTTCTCAAAGATGATTTTAGATATGGCATGGTTGCATTCAACAGCAACTACATGCACACAGTGATTAATTAGAATAAGAAAGAAGCAAAGACAGAATAAAAAATTGTGAGTGTCTATATTTAAATACCCTCCTGATAGCTGAACATCATTTTACTAGTTTCACATAAACATATTCTTTTACAAATATTGATTTTAGTCATTTTTAACAAAAAAAACACTTAGACATCTTGGTACAGTACACAGAAAAACAGCCTGAAGCACTGTCAGTAAAATCATCACTCTGCAATATTTACTGTCTTCCTTATAATTCACCCCAGGTCAGTGGTAATCTGCCTTACACACAGCTAATTTAGGTACACTGAACCTCATATCAAGTGCAAGAAGGATATATTTGCTTCCTGAATCACATCACCACTGAATTTGTGAATTATTAATGTGAGCTCAGTATAGATGGACTTATTAACAGAATGTTAAAGTTGGAGAGCAGAGTTGATGTGCAGTTGAAGTGATAAGAGAGTTAGACCAAATGGAGAGGCTGAGAACTCAGATTAGAAAAGGTTTTGAAACTACATTTTGGTCCCTAATGACTCCATACCTGCATCTGATATGACATTTATCATTTGCTCACAGCTCATATAAATAATTTGCTCCACCAGTCGAGACGATGTCCCCTACTGCGGATAGTTGGTTTGTAATTTGGCTTATGGGAAATGTTAAAATATGTATGTATGTTTTTGGCATTTGGTGAAATATATCACCTAAAAGTTGTTTCACATCAATTCAGCCTCAGAAAACATAGTAAAGGGACCTCAGAGGTGAAAGTATTTAATGCACTGGCAATTCTGAGGTACTCGGTGTATTTGTCATTCACATTTGACAGACAAATACTATATTCAATATAAGAGAAAGAGGTTATTGTTCCTTTCTACTAACTTTATCAGTATTAATCCTATAGTAATACAGTAACATAGACTGTATGACAAACATTCATATGGAGCCCATTTCCAAAATCTTTTTTTTTTTTTTTAATCTTATTTTTCTCAAAGTTTGGACCTCTTGTCCACATGTAAACAGTGTTTTAGGTCACATGACCCATTTGGATGTTCAGCAGCTCCATAGTGAATATGAAAACACTGTCATCTTCTACCACATTGATTCACCAATAAAACCCATGTAGTTTAACAGATGACAGTGGTTGTAGACACTTGTTTTTGCATTCAGTTATCAATAGCTTTGCTGTGTCACTTTTTCTTCAGTTTTCTCCGTTTCTGATATAATAACCATCAATTTTAATGAACTTCAAAGAACATCTATCTGATCACAAAATTAAATAAAGGAAAATACCTGATTTTCACCAAAAATGTAGAAGATAACATAATAAATGGAAATAAATTGCTTAAGCAAGATACATGTACAGATGTTTTGTAGCTGCCATAAAACTAGCACTGGGACTTTATGGGTTAGGCATCTTAAATCCATAACTTAACATAACGTTGTTCAACTCCATGACAAAGTAAGCCCTCCAACATTATCTGAGGGTCCAGTCTACCAGGAAAAATGGTTTGTCTAATATTTGTACTAGATTGTAGTAGTTTTTGTGTTGTAGTGTGTAAACAGATATTTTGTACAACAAAGATTGGGTAAAAACAATTATTTTTGATAATGGAAAATACCCTGTTAGAACATCTGTATTAGCGTTAACAGGACAGATGTTGCTCCAAAACCAAGTCAGTCACACCAACATAAATGAGATAATGACCAAAAAAGGATTTATTTCTGGTATTTGTGTCCTTGGAAATAAACTATTATTACAGGACAAGCTAGAGCTAACACTCTGAAAACAAATGTGTAGACTTAGTGACAAAAATGAATCCAACACTTTAGCCCTTTTGACCTACGATAACTCCAAATGAAGCTATTTTTAAAAAAATATATATATTAAATTAAGAGAACTGGCTTTTTGTCTATACTGTAAAAGCTATTGTCAGTTACCATTAACTTACCAAGTGGATGAAAAACATAAGTTTTTGAGTTGATTTACTTATACATTTAAGAGGCTCCAAATTGTTTTTCAAGTTTAATTAAAGTGAAATTTAAAGTGTTTGTGGAGAGGTATTGAAATGTTGACCTTGTGTTGGAGAAAATGTAATCTTCAAGCTAATTTTATCAAGTGACAACAACTTTGATTTTTGTTTCAACATTATTTAAGAAATGTCAGTTTAAATTCGAAAAGATATTATGTTGATCTAATTAACAGAATTATTAAGTAAATGCAACTCTTTAAAAAGGGTTTATTTATATCCAAATCTCAACACTTTACTTTCTAACCATTCATTTAATTAAGAGATTCTAAGAGGTCTTTTGCATTACTTTGTAGAGACTTTAGAATGCACTATTATTCCTACAGTCTGATAAATAAATGTGTGGAAGTCGTCATTCATCTGACTCCTGGCCTCCCACTTTGTATCATAGCCATACTCGTTGATGCCATTCGGGAGAGTTGCTTAGTCACTTATGATGTCATATTAGCGGCACTGATTGATTTTGCCGTGGAGTCATAGATGCTGTAATTGGTCCCAAGAATAAATCTCTAAAGTGGCCTCATTAATTAAGACGCTGCAGAGTGACTCAGCTACTATTTAATGGTGCGGCAGATCAAGCCCAGAGAACAGTTGAATATATTCTGAACGGCTGAGGAGCACTTGATTTATCACATCTTCACACAGGTGACACATCTGCTGTTGTAGCAGTTTAAGGGTCTGACAAAAGAAACAAACACACTTCAATCATCCAAAGTCTGGAGGAATACTTGATGCTGGCTCGGATGCGATGCATTGGTCACTTCCCTCAATAAAACATCAATTCACTCTACAAACTTTTATTTCTATTTGGATTATAGTGCACAGTGGACAGTGAAATGTAGTTAAGGTCAGATCTAGGGTTCGGTAACTTCATTAACGAAGCACTCAGACATTTTTACATGTCTTCCAAGGATTAAAAATGTATAACAGATATGAAAATTGTCCTTTTGATGAATAAATTGACGCTACAAATCCATAGAATCAGATTGAAATGGCAGGCTGTAGTGAGGAAGCCCACAATATATCTGTATTTGTGCTGTTAGACATTCATGTGCCCATGGTGTAAATGTAATCGTTTGACACGCTTGATAAATGACTCGCTTTCCAGCTCACACAAAAAGGAAGATTTGTGCCCAGAACGGAGCCTCCCCTTAGATAGAGAGCAGAATGTGAAAACATTTCTCTTACAATGACTACAGTGAAGCTTCATTACAGGGCGACACTTGTCATATTGATAGAAACAGCTAATTGTACCTCTACAAATAAATCTCTTAATAAATTGGTCACTGAAGGTTAATAAACATCTGGTTGCTTTGACTGAAAAAAATTTGCAGTGGTACACCTTACATTAAAACTTAGTTGATCTAGAAAAATGTCATTGTGAGCCTAGAAACTGCCACAGTAAGTCTTCGTCTCTTTGATTTTTAGCTCACTGGCCGAAAGGCAATCAGCTATTGTGAAGAGGCTGTGTCTTGCGTTACCATCATCACCTTTGTCTTCTTTGCCATCTTTGTCGTCATCAGCAATTACTTCAAACATCTTCTCTGACAAAACTACTGGTCAGATTCATTTCAACTTTTATATGTAGCTTCCTTGGGGCAATGTCTACACAGTCTGTTCACAGTGTTGAGATATTTAGATTTTTGATGAATTTTTGAAATATTAAAAACATGCCTTTATTATAATGGGCCATATTTTGATGGTTTACAACATGTAAACGGTTAGAGATATCAATATAGTTACTATTGAGCACTGATAGGAGGTCATATATGGACTTTCGTTAAATTTTTTGAGTTATCCTTCAATCTCCCAATAGAAGTGAGTGGTACTTTCACTGATCTCCTGCATCAAGACCACGCAACTCTAGCAGCAGAACCTAATAACCTCACAAATTCAACTTATCGATTCTTGGTAGAACATGCCGGTGAGCTACAGGGCCATTGGTCGTATTTTTAACTAGTGTGTAATTCTTTGTTGGTGGAAAAATATATTCCTCTGACAAATTACTGAATACAAAAGCAATTCAATTATTTTTTTTTGAGGAGTGATTTAAAAGTTGTAATATATTTAGCAGCTGGAGCTCATCAGACAGTGATCTGAAAGCCCATTATAAGACAAACTGAAAAAAGTCTAAAACCCTGCAACTGATTCAACTTCACACCGACTTTCACTTTCTGAGCATTTTTTCCTAGGCATATAAAAACCTGTCTTCCTCCAGTCAGATGGCTGGCTTAACCACAAGGCATGTGTTTGATCATCACAGGTGGCAGCTTGCTCTCGGGGGGTGCTGCTGAGATCGGTTGTGCCTGGAGCTTCCTGTTGGCTCAGAGCGCTACAGCAGCACACTGTCCTCTCATGCGTGCATCAGGTCAAATAGCTTGTTTTGTTCTACTGTGTCACAGCATTTGGTAAATGTGCAGTTTTGAGAACTGTCTCTGATAGTTTTGAACTGAAGCCTCTGGTGTGTGATAGTTATTGTAGAGTAGGGGACACTGGGCTGAGGAGCTGAGAGGGAGGTTTCACATGAAAATATTTAGCATTTTAGTAAGTTACCCAAAGACATCCCTGTCATAAATGAGATGTTTAAAATTTAATCTGGATTTTTTTATAATGCTGATTTCACTGTGTACTTAGAGCATGATGGAAGCTAATAAACAACAACCAGTGTTGTCCATAAAGCTAAACATATATTTACCTCTTCTCATGGCATGACTGTGACAATGTGATTTATCTGTGATGAAGTATAACTGGGATTCCATATGCACCTGGTCAAAGGTCATTACTGATGTGTAGAAATAGGAATACAAAGAGAAATGTGCCTAAAAACAAGTTTATTTCAACTTTATTTTTAATTTTCAATTAAGCCACAAAATTCAAAGGCAATTGCTACTGCCACAGTACTGTGGCATGAAATACCGGTTTGTTTATTGCCACAGAGCCAATCAAATGTTAGCATTTATACTAGGGCTGCAAGTAATCGATTTTAAATCAAAATCAGATTTTTAAAAATTAAAACGATTTTTAAAAAGGGAAATTGTCAAATCGATTTAATCTCTCTGGCGCCTCCGAGCTGCGCACCTCCAGGCTGCCGTAGGCTCCTCCTCCCACCTATCTGTGAGAGCGGTCTTTCACAGAAGTCTGTGTAATGACCACACTGTAAAAATGATAACTAGTAACTGTTAATTTCATTAAAGTTTTCAAATTAAACTGACTCAGAAATAAAGCTTTCCATTTACAATCTACAAAAACTTGTTTGCCCCGCAAATTTCTCTCATTGTTATCCTAAGATTTTCTAAATAGCACAACAAAGATTATCAACTTTTGAGTAGATTTTTTGAGTGAAGTTGGGAACCAGTGGGAAACCCCATAGATGACTGACGTGCACATACAGACATGGTCTGAACAAGTTTGAACTAGACCAGGGGTCACCAACCCTGGTCCTCGAGAGCCACTATCCTGCATGTTTTAGATGGATCCCTCTTCCAACACACCTGATTCAAATGATAAGCCTATCATCAAGCTCTGCAGAAGCCTGATAATGACTGTCAGGTGAGAAGATGGAAGACCTCCTGGATAAACTTGATGAACAGTTGAGTGAAGTGCTCCTTTGCCTGACATTTTTAGAAGAGTATGAATATACTTTGCTCATAAGAGAAACAGAAAAAGATGTTGGCTTCAGCAAAAACGCATTAGTGGACATGTCAGTAAAAATGAATGTCAGTAGTCATTACCTCCGCCAGGAGGTATTGTGATCACTTTGCTTTGTGTGTTTGCATGTTTGCGTGCATGTTTGCATGCGTGTTTGTTTGTTAACAAGATAACTCAAAAAGTTATGGATGGATTTTCATGAAATTTTCACGAAATGTTGATACTGGCACAAGGAAGAAATGATTAAATTTTGGTGGTGATCGGGGTGGGCAGATCTGTCTTGGCAGAGGTCTGCACTCTCTGAGTGCTGTTCTTGTTGCTTTATGTTCTTATTTGGTGGTATTTGATTTAACAGAATTTTAGTTTGTAAAAGTAAAGTAAAATTGTTAACATGGTCGCAGCGTTGGTTTTTTTTTAAGTTTTACGTGTTGCTGGGTCTGACCTGTGCTTTATCTTCATTACTACAAAAGAGTTCTGATTTTGCGTTGTGTATAAGTACACTATGTTACTATACTAATTGAAATGCTTGTTGTCCGCTGAATACTCTTTAGACATCCAACATTGTGCCCCACCAAAAGACAGCAGCACTGAGAGGCCTGCCCATTTTCCTCCGAGATGATGCAACAAAGGTTTTCCTGAAGTGCTGAAGAGCTGTTGCCATTCTCACCATCCTACAAGATGACGATGTTGGTACATCTGTGCAAGACTAGACAGTTGTGTTGGAAGGGGACATTGTGCTACATAACATTCCAGACCTCTCTACTGCCTTGGCATACCTCTTTGGCCTTCTGTATGTCCTCAACATTGATTATCCAAAGCAGATGAAGTATACCTTTGAAGCAATTCAGGCCATCTTTTTTGTGCTCGGTGGCTCTCGATGCTCAAGGCACATAAGGTCTCTGAAAACAAAGCTTTTGCTGTGACTGTTAATGGGGAAGCCAGACATGACTTTAACTTGTGTTCTTTAGCCTGTTCAAGTGCATTGTAGTTGAGTCATGTAAAAAAACAGTAGTTAAACCCCTTTGCATCTGATATAATCATTTGCCATTTACCAAGAGTTGCATATTTAGTGTTTGAACTGTTGAAATTCATTATTGTTCAAGTAAAACTAATGTATGTATGCAAAAAAGAAAAAAAAAAATCACCTCTGCTTCAACTGGCATAAGGATGAGTAGGTGATGGAAAATTTTATTTTGGAAAGTCAGGGTGTGTGTATGAGTGACTATATGTTGCGGGACACTTTTTTATCCCCCATACTTTGTTTTTCTTTTTTGGTTCTGGACTTCAATTTTAACATCTCTGCTGCGGTGCTCAAAGCACCCAAAAAAAGAAACCGGCAACACTTTTTTTTTTTTTTTTTACAGAAATTGACCTGACCACTGATGACATTCTGAAATGTACTTGAGGCACTGTACAACAAAATAAATAAGATTTCAGATAACAGTCAGTTGTGCTTTGTTTTATTCAATATCTATTTTTTCAGCATTTTTCAAATGTAATTATAGCAGCATACATTTTCCTTTATTTATATAGGTAAATTTTCAACTCACTGGAGTAAGAATTGTATGATTATTCAACATGAATATCTGTGTTTGGTGAATTTAGGAATACATGGCATTGAAGGAATAATTGTATATTTATTCAACAAGAATATCTGCATTTGGTGAAGGCAGAAATACATGGCATCGAAACCAGAATTTCTTCATTAGCCTTCCAGGATTATCCTAAGTAGGCGAACAAGAAGATTCAAGTTGGCAGAACTCTTATCAGAACTTGTAAGCCTTAGTTAAGTCAACAACAGTAGGCAAAAGTTGAGAAAACTCAAACTGTCTTGCATCACGTTGCCTTGATATTTTACGTTTTCTCAACTTTTTCTTTTTTACAGTGCACGGACGTTAAATCTGTGATGGGCCCACAGTAGTGATATCAATGCAAGCTGTGGTTTCAAGCAGAAATCCCCCAATTCAAACATAACTGCATGGGGATCATTCATCTTACCCTGTCCCGCACAGATCCATACTGTACCATCTTCTTCCGATCCGGGTCGCAGGGGCAGCAGCCTTAACAGAGTAGCCCAGACACCCCTTTCCCAGCCACATCCACCAGCTTCGGGGGAGCGGGCGTTCCCAGGCCAGCCCAGAGAAGTAATCCCTCCAGCGTGTCCTGGGTCAGTCTCCTCCATGCAGGGATCCTTCACTTTAAATATAACCACATGGGGATCACTCATATTATGTGGTCCACGTACACACACGACTGATGCCTGTCCCTGGCTTACATTGTATAACTTCTGTGGGCCCATCACGTGATAACATCACAGATTTGGGGTAGGGAACAGTGCCTTGCATTGTCGGCTGCTAACAAAAGTGACATACTGATTTCTGTTGTCTTGTGTAGTATTACCCAAAAATCAAAATTGAAAATCAAGGTTTTAGAGGAAAAAAATCAAGATTTTGGTCAAAATCGTGCAGCCCTAATTTGTACAAGAGCCAATCATGGATACTGTTACATGAACTCATTAGCCTCTTGTTGCCACAGTACTGTGGTGATATTTGGCATATACTTCAGTGCATTCTTTTGTGCATTTTGCTACCACAGTACTGTGGCAATTGATGGAAGAAATGACAAATTAGTGATAGTATATATTGTAAGATATGAATTATTGTTGTAAATGCTCTCTATATGTTGTTTTATGATGTTCCTTGCTCTATGCAGTCAGTGAGGTTGAGGCTGGAGAAGGTGGGCGGAGCTACATGTTAGATGCAGCAGTGTGCTGTGTGACTTCTCAGTTCTGTGTCAGTTCTGTGTCAGTTGTGTATTGAGTGCTGTGGTCCGAATTCTGCACTCTGAATGTTGTCCCAGTGGCTGATTTTTATCAATGTCAGATTATACATACCAGCACCATTGGCGCGGTGCCCCCCCCATTTGAAAACCTGCGGGGAAAAAAAGTTACTTAGACTGGTAATCAAACCCGAGTTTTCTGAGCTGCAGTTCAAAATAATACCACCTGAGCTAAAGTTCCACTGTAAAGAAGTCTGACCTATTTGCTATCTGATTGCCTTAGTACTTTTCAGGACATAAGTTACCAGTCTAGACATGATATAACGAGGACGCTAATTGGCTCTGTGGCAACAGACAAACCAATATTTCCTGCCACAGTACTGTGTCAGTAGCCGCTTCGAAATTTTAATCTGCATCACGCGAGGATAAGCCTCTCACAGGGTGTTCCATCAGATGAAAGTTGTGAATAGTACCTGGTGCCTGTTTTGGTTATTACCTCTGATGCTGCTTTTTCACTGACAGTATCAGCTCAACTCGCCTCAGTTTGATTCAACTTGGCTGAGTTTTGGTGCCAACATGCTGCATTTCCACTGCCATTACAGTACTGCCTCAGTATTTTACCTGGCTGGTCGTCATAGCAACGTAACAAGAACTATTGTGACATCTTCCTCAGTACAACTGCAGCAACAAGTGAGGAAACAATGGAAGATGAAACTAAAAACTCCTAAGTTATAATTTAGAAAATAAAATATTTAGGTGAGACTATAGATATCAAGATAGAGCATTTTCATAAAATGTGTTCATTCAGAGATTTCACATTTGCTTGGCCTTGCTCAACCAGATGATGACAGATACATAGTAACACGGCAGTTACTCCAGATTGACCAATCTGTGATCTATATGACTTTGCGTTTCAAATTTAGTACCATTCTGGTTAACTTGGGTCCCCCATCAAGGTAATATTTGAAGTAATACTGGATGGTACATATTGTTTCCTACTTTCATGCAGTGAAAATGCAAAAAAAAAGTTGAGTTGAACATTATACCATAAGTGGAGAAGTGGCAAAAGCAAGTTGAGTCAATACATAAAGATAGCATATAAATGCTGCAGGCAAGGAACTGACTGATGACACTAGGTGTGTTTCCAAAAACCAGGCTTTCTACAGGTTTCTACAAGTTCAATTTAAGACTTTTTAAGACCTTTTTAAGACTACTTAGAAAAGAACGTAATGTCCATTTCACAGCCCATTTCATACTGGCAAAACTTTGTGGCTCTCTGTGTTGGGCTGAATGTCCTGTGATCATGTCTGCAAAGTTAGCGATACCTGGTTCTTAATTTCAATGTATATTAGAATGGGTGGAATTGAGTTAACAAACGTTACTTTTTGGGAAGTTTGAACATTTAACAGACACATTTAAACACAATACAGCCAAGAAGTTTATGGCAACATAACATAAGACCTACCACATCAAATTTCATAACTTTTAAAGACTTTTTTAAGGTATTAAATGCAAATTTTTAAATTTAAGACTTTTTAAGACGCTGTTGGAACCCTGATAAACACATGTAACAAGGTAGGATTTGTGTGTCTTCGGCTGGTGGTAGCATTTCCTACTGGGGTGCGCCCGTGAACACACCACCTGCGAGGTGCAGTCTCCTCCTCCTGTGGTTGCGTCCTGCGTACACTGATTATTAGTTAATGTATTTAAAGTGTGCATGCTCTGTGTTTTGTTTGTTTTGTTTGATAAATCAGTAGCTTTTCTGATCTATTTTGCTCTTGGGTCAAGGTGTTGGAAAGGAGTTTGAACAGTTACCGGTTGCTCCTATGGAAACACACCAAGCTTTGGTTGGGCCACGGTCGGTCGGGATTTAAGGTAAATCCGTTGTACTATGCAATTGTTGTTAGAGTGACCCTTCAGTGTACTAATGTGTGCATTTATGATTTTGCAGTGGGCCACCGCTGTTCAGCTTTTGCTCTCAATTGCTTGTGTTAACCTGGGGTTTTACTCAAAATCGTTTGTGCTAAATAGTGGAACAAACACTTATATTGTTTTGGTGTGGCATGCGTGGGGTTAGTGATTAATAAAAATGTCTTTTATTAAAATTGTTAAATAAAGAATGTACACTTTTGCTACTACTCCTGAGTTTGTTCTTTTTGTCTGGTCACACCTGGACCTACCTGTCTTTATAATAAGGAAACCCTCTGTTAACCCAACAGATTAAGTGGTAACCAGGCAGACCAGTGGGCTTGTTACCCCGCCCTTGTTCACAACATGTTAGAGAGGTTACACACATTTAATTTACATTTTTAATGTTGGCATCACAAATTGTTTATGAAAATGGCAAGAGACAGAAAAACTAAATTCTACAAAAAGTTTAGTTATTTCACAACTAATCAGATGACCAGTCAACTGTTTGTCGCATCTTCTCCAATATTACAACGAAGTGCTAAGACATGGATGGAAGTACAACATGCACTGATGGAGAAGCAAAAATATTCTTCAGCCTCATCTTATTCATTCATCTTCCAAACCACATGTTGGAGCCTATCCCTGCTCCCATCAGGTGAATGGCCAGTTCATCGGTGAATGAACTTACTTTCACATTTGCATCTATGGGTGATTTAGACAAAGCAGAATGCTGTAATCCTGTTATGTGCAACACATCCAAGATGAGACACAGCTACCTTTGCTTTATTATACTGTAAAATTTGTCTCCAAGCATTCCTTCAATATCCTCCATTGCAGTGTTTCATTGAAGATGATTTTACAGCATTTTTAAACACTGTCACTGTGGCAACCCGCTGTATTTGCAGTGGAAAATAAAGCACCTAGCACTTAAACCTAGAGATGATTTGAGACCACATAGTAGAAAAGGGCCCATGCGCTTTTTTTAAATCTATTTTTTATTACAAAAGGTGCTATAAACTATTTGGATCAAAATAATCAGTATGTAAGGATGTGGGAGGAGTTCAGTGAGGCCATGGAACTTGACTTTCGGTTGGCCTCAAAGAGGTTCTGGGAAACTGTCAGGCGACTCAGGTGGGAGAAGCAAAGCTCCATGAACACTATTTACAGTGATGGTGGAGTTCTGCTGACCTCAACTGGGAACATCATTGGGCGGTGAAAGGAATACTTTGAGGATCTCCTAAACCTGGCCTTCACGGCTTCTGTGGCGGAAGCAGAGCCCTGGGACTCAGGGGCAGACTCGCCCATCACCCGGGTGAAGGTATCCAAGGTAGTTGGACAACTTCTTGGTGGCCGAGCTCCGGGGCTGGATGAAATCTGTCCCAAGTTCCTTAAAACTCTGGAAGTTGTGAGGCTGTCTTGGCAGACATGCCTCTTCAGCAATGTGTGGAGGACAGGGACAGCACCTCTGGATTGGCAGACTGGGGTGGTGGTTCCCCTTTTCAAGAAGGGAGATTGGAGGGTCTGTTCCAACTATAGGGGGCCATACTCCTCAGCCTCCCTGGGAAGGCCTATGCCAGGGTACTGGAGAGGAGAGTCCAACCAATCGTGGAACACTGGACCAGCTCTTTACCCTCCACAGGCTCCTAGAGGGTTCATGGGAGTTTGCTCATCCAGTCCACATGTGTTTTGTGGGTGTTGAGAAGGCATTTGACCATGTCCCCCGAGATATGTTGTGGGGGGGTACTGTGAAAGTATGGGGTCCATGGCCCATTGCTACAGGCCATTAGGCCTTGTATGACCGGAGCTAGAACTTGGTCCGCATTGCCATTAGTACGTTGGATTTGTTCCTGGTGCAGATGGGACTCTGCCAGGGCTGCCCTTTGTCACAGATTCAGCCGTGGGGAGGTGGGGTCTGATTTGGAGGCCTCAGGGTCGCATCTCTGCAGGTAGGTAAATCTGACATTGATATAAATCAGCGACTGGGACAACGTTCAGAGTGCAGAATTCCACAGGACCACAGCACTCCATACACAGAACTGACACAGAACTGAAGCCACACAGCCCACTGCCACAACTAACATGTAGCTACGCCCACCTTCTCCAGCCTCCAGAGCAAAGAACACCATAAAACAGCATTGTGAGTATTTAGAACAATAATTCCTATTCTATACTATATACTATCACCAATTTGTCGTTTCTTCCATCAATTGCCACAGTACTGTGATACCAAAATGCACAAAAGAATGCACTGAAGTATACACCATATATCACCACAGTAATGTGGCAACAAGAGGCTAATGAGTTCATGTAACAGTATCCCTAATTGGCTCTAGTTCACATGCTAACATTTGATTGGCCTGTGGCAATAGACGAACCGATATTTTGTGCCACAGTAATGTGGCAGTAGCCCTATCCTTTAAATTTTTCCTTCCAGTACAGTGCAATTGAAAACTTAAACTTTGTGAACAGTGCTGTCTGATTGGCTGGTCAAAAGTGAGCAGATATGTGTGGGCTGAGTGTGAGTTTATGGTATACTATTGACAAATAAGTGTTTTTAAAAAACAAACAAACCAACAACGAGATCAGATTTTAGACCAGCTTGAGAAAACTGAGTGATGCGACTGTGGGGCTTCATGAATGAGCGGTAGCAGGCAGACTTTTCACAGGCCTCAGTAATGTATTTCTATGAGCTTGGCTTTCATTGCAAGAATAAATTTCTCATTCGTGTCCGGAGCTGGAACTGTTTAAAAACCGTTGTGTCAATTCAACCCCAGCTAGAATGGATTTGAGGTCATTTGAGAATGAAAGTGTTTGGTCTGCTCCCTGCTGGCAGCCTGCTGATGACTTTGTTTTGTTCCTGCCGGTTTCCAAGAGACATATGGTGAGTGTTATGGTCTAGACCTGCTTCTCCAGACCCATCAGTGGTGCTAGAGATCAAACAGCAAGTGAAGCAGAGATCAGTCTGCAGTGAGAGCTCGTGGCTCGCTGCTGTGCTTTCTGTTTGTGTGACTGTGTGTGTGTGTTTTTGTGAAACCAGATCAGTATGAAGCTATCTGAGAAAGTCAGTCTGTCAACTCTGGTCCGGCGGGAGACATTTTGGGCTGTGTGAGTAAAGGTATGCGTGTGTGTACCATGTGAAAAGACTCACATATGTTATTGCACTCAGGTGGGGGTGTGAATATGTATGACCAGTATAATGGGAATATCAGAAGTGATGTTAACATTTGAGGTATTGTATACCCTGCTGCTGCTCCCCTGCACTGCTGAGTCTCATTAAAGTCTATTCTAGAGGAAACCACACAACATCTGGAAAAATCATCACACACACACACAAACCGTCACACACCAGAGCAGAAGCATGGTCCATATGTAAAGCCCATAAAAGCCTAAAGGTGTCTTTATTGGTCTCTGTTTAAAGTATGGTATTAAGACCTGTGTTTCTACTCAGATACATACATGTGTATGTTATCATGAGCAGTAGCAGCTGCAGTCCATGATTTAGTGCTCAAGTCATTAAGTAGGAGCGAGTTAAGTCCTGGTTTCTCTGAGCCAAAGAAGCTCAAGGATTCTGGAAATTATGCAGCTTTAATATTACAGTTGGTTTTCTTTGAACCAGAGAAAAAGCAGTCATTTATCAGTGAATACAGAAATTTGGCTGCATGTAGGTGCTTCTGACAGGACAGCTGGTGTTGTGCATCATCATGTTTGCTCTACCTCTTTGGCTCACAAACTGATCTGTTGTCAAAGATAAAGCTGTTGGAAATTGGGTCACAGATAATGCAAATAATTGTTGAAATCTGAATATATTGGTATAGGAAGAAAAAATTAGGAGAAGAAGGATGACACGTCTAACAATTGGAATGCAAGGGCATGTTGATGAGAAGCAGAGAAAAGCCACTGTCTTTCTAGAAAACGTGGAAAACTCTGAGTTGATTTAATGGTTTGTATTTCTTTCTTCATTCATTTTGGGTGGCACAAGCACAGGGTGCAATGATGATGTTCTTATAAAACTATAAACCTAATTCTAAAAGCTACAGTATATACAAGTAGCTGTAAAGAAGCTATGGCTAAATGAACCTGTGAACATCAGGCCATTCTGGCATTGAGTTTCTTTGAAAACTGTCCAATCAATCTGTGTCCTCAGTCACTTGTTATAGAGTGATAAGCTGGATGGAGAGGTAGGTAGAAATTCCTGTGACAAACTAGACTGACAGAATTGATAGTAGAATGTAAAATAATCTGATATTCTGCTTAAATTATATGATAACTTTAATACCTGATAGTTTGTATCAGATCTCTTCCATGACAGAATTGATAGCAGAATGTAAAATAATCTGATATTCTGCTTAAATTATATAACTTTAATACTTGATAGTTTGTGTCAGATCTCTTCCCTCCAGAAATATAATCATCTAAAGTTTTGTGCACTGCCAATAATATGACTTTAATTTGCATTTTAGTAGATACCTTTGTATATTTTATTATGAGATTTTTAGTCAGATTAGTCTATGCACAATACGGATGGTAACATTCACTCATTGTTGATAGGAGGTACTAGTGAATTCTGACACAAGAAACACCAACAAATAATACTATAATAGATATAGATTTGCTGTTCCCAGGATAATACACTACATTTTGGGAAATGCACATTACTAAATGTTTATCATATAACACAAGCATATTTAAGTACTTGTATTTAATGAATGAACAAATGTCAAACAGCAAGCACAAACAAACAATAAAAATCATCGCCACCACAGAGAACATCTGAGGATTTACAAAAGAGTGTAACTGAGAGCTGTAGCACAGTGCATAGTTGTGTGTATGATATACTCTGACCACTGTCTCTCACTAACTCACTAAATATCTTTTCTCTCTCCCTCTTTTCTCCTTTCCTTCACTCTCCACTCCTGTCTTCATCTCTTGTTCTTCTTCTTCTCTCTTCTCCTCTAAACTCCTCTCCACTCCACTCCTCTGCTCTCTTTTGGGCTCCACTGAAACTGCCGAAACTACCACACACACAGGCTAAATACTACAGGTACAATTGACATAATATTAGGCAAACAATAAGTAGCATAATTCAAACCTGTCAAAAAAGAATTGTGTCCTCACCAGTCACAAGAGAATGATCCACCTGTTGTTGTGAACGTAATTAACAATATAATTTCTTGTCAGTATTGTCACCTCTGATTGTTACATATTGTCTAAAAGTCAGACAAATGTCTTCATTTTTTGTATATTTATTCGTGTTATAGTTTTTAATCCATAAATATTTTGAGAGGAGGGGGGGGCAAAGAGGGGGGCCCAGTCTTTGACAGGATGACTGCATGCCCCCACCGGTGCTCAAGGCACAGATACACCCCACATAACTCACAGATACATTGCGTGTTTACTGGTCCTGGTACTTTACTGGTACTGAATTGGTGGTGTGTGCATTTTAGAAAATAAAGCTGTGACCAGAAAAAAACACTTTTAAATATCAAACAACACCCTGAAGTAAATACCAACCCAGTGAAGCTCATTATATTTCCCATTACTTTTCTTTTTAAGGCTGACAGAGATGTCAATAGACTTGATGTCATTTTCGGTTTTCAACTTAAAGTGGCTTATTTGTGTACAGTGGCTGCCTTTGAAATTGTGATTAACAAGAGTTGGTGTCTAAATGGTGAACCAGTGATAAACACTATAAAATCAGAAAGTGCTAACAAATAACAGAAGCAACAAAAGGTGTACTGAATGATGTGAAAAGTATTAAATGATATAAATGATTTCTTATGTATTTCTACAAACACCAGCATCACTGTGCATGAGAGTTTGAAGTGAATGAAATGAACTGAACATCAACAGTAATGTACATTTACTTTACATGTTGTACATTAATGTAAACATAGGCCAAACATAACACAATGGCCATATGCAGCTGGTTTTGTCAAATTATTTTGTCATTTTATCATCTTTATCTTGAGGGTTTGGGAATGCACTTAAGAGCTCAATCTAACTCTGGAGCCTGCAATAGTTTTTTTTCTTCTTTTACAAAAGGTCTGAAATTTAGATGCAAACATGATATGAATGATTGCAAAGGTGATAGTGATCTTAGTGTTATCGGTGCATCTATAACACTAAGACACATCTACGTATCTGTGGAGGTTCATCCTTCCATCTCCTTCATGACATGGGCTCTTCAAATGGCTTTTTGTGGAGAATGCTTGAAAATTTTCTTCATGTTTTATTTAATATCCAACACCATAAAACCACATGCAGTACTTTATGTAATCAAACCTTGCTGGGTGAAAGTATGGGTTGATCTGCAAAGGGGATTAAATGTTCCATATGCATGTTTACATTCCTCTTGGTGACCTCTTGCCCTCACGTCCTCTTAAATGTTTGAAAAAGTTCATGCAGACAAAGTGACTAAGGCCAGATCATAATAATTAGGGACAGTTCTTAGAAGGAAGCGGATATGGTGGAACAACAAATTTTGTGGCCCTCTCTTGACCCTGTCTTCTAACTTTACCAAGTTAGGTCTGTTCCTAAACCTAACCATAAGCCCACATTTACTATAACCACAATTGTCATGTAACTTTCTTGTTTTAGGTGTTTTCATGACTGTTTGTCATTACCAAGTTGTTTATTAACCCTTAGATGTATGAGTGTCTGGACGCTACACTCTTCCATGAGTGGGTTAAAAATGACTCATGTTAAAATCTGTGTGTTTTTATGCCACTTTTATCATTTTGTCATATTAAAAAAAATCATTTGTGTTATATTTTAGTCCACAAAACAATGAGTGAGTGAGTGAGTGAGTGAGTGAGTCCTTTGGTTTTGCTGTAGAATGAATGAATGTAGAATAAATCAAAGGTTCAGATGAAATTTCATTGAAAATGAATGGAGGTCATTTTCGACACATGCATGGAGGCTTTTAGTAATAACACAAAAATTACAATTTCATAAAATCTATTAAAGGTAAGTTGAAAATTTAAATGGCATGATGTCAATAACAGGTTTTTGAGAAATACTTGTAATATGAAATAATATCAACTTTGTTTTACAAAGATATTGCAAGAAAACAAATTCACCAGGTCATTTTTGACCTACTTATGCATTTAAGGGTTAAAAACCGTACCAAACCTTACCTGTGGCTTTGTCGCACCCTAAATGCATTGTGTTTGTTGTATTTATTTAAATATTATTAGTAATATTTCGTGTCAGCAAATTATGTGCATGTCATTTTTTAGGTGATTATAAATCTGCCTATACTGATGTTGAGGATTTGTTGTTGAAAGCTGACTTTCTGTTTACCTTTTAGCACTTTCTGGATTTTTTTTATCTTGAAACCAATTGCTAGATGGAAAAAAGAAAACTGCAGACTTTAGCAGAAAAGTATTCTACATTGATCTGACTGGTCATATCAAAGGGGAATAACAAAATATTGGTGTATCAGTCGAACTTTGTTTCTCTCACTGAACTAGGGCTGACACTGCCCCGGGTATCTAACTACTCTAAACTAACTAGGTGTGGAAAAACCCTCTATAACAGAGGAACTAAGGCCTCAACTGCACCTCAGGGTGTCTGAGACTTTGATAAAAGACAGGAGGGGGAGAGAAAAGGAGGAGGAATGCAGAAGGAATGAGAAGAGGGATGAGTGAGGAAAGGGAAGGGGAGAGAGAGGCTATGAGGCAGGAAAGCACCTTTAAGTAGCCAGTGTTAGAGCGTAGAAGAGGGAAAGGGTGGGAGGGGAAAGGAATGAAGAGGCTGAGAGGGAACAGGAAGGCAGGGGAGTTGTAGGAATGAATGAGGGGTGGAGATACAGAAATGAAATAAACGGGGTCAAAAGCGGAGAAGTGTATATGAAGGGAGGGCAGGAGAGAGCATAGCAATGTGTTAGAGAAACAGAATGCAAGTGAGACCGACTGTGTGTGCGTGTGTGCGTGTGTGTGTGTGTGCGCGTGTGTGCGTGTGTGTGTGTGTGTGCGTGTGTGTGTGTGTGTGTTTGATAGAATGAAAACACAGATAAACCTGCTGCTGCCCTTGCATGTGTATGTATGTGAATCTGAAAGGGCCAGACAGCATGAGAGAGGGGTTTATCCAGAATTGTGTTTATCCTTTCTGCTCACTTGGGGAAAGACAGGACTGCGGGCCCTTCTACTCAACACAACAGATAGGCAGCTATCAGCTCCCAGAGCTCTGGCAAAGTCCAACTGCATGCATGTGTGTGTTGAGTCTGGCAGTACATTTACAGTATCTATAAAAAAAAGTGCATATCTCTGACGCTAAGCCTGTTTGTGTGTATATGTGCCTTCCATTACCAAATATTTGAATCAGTCCAGTGATAGCTGTGTGTGGTAGGAACAAGCCAATGTGTGTTTCCAAGTGTTTTTCTCAAAGTTGGTTGGGTGACAAATAGTAAATGTGAGCTTATACCTACACAAGGATCAAGAGTCTGAACGTTTCACTGTCATTTGTGACTAAAGATGAACTGTAAAATGCATTTGGAACCATATGTGTGAATCTAAAGTTTTACAAAATCCAGCTCAAGCTGTTTCTATTTTTGTCCTCCTGGCATATAATGTTGGGGGAGATCATGGTCAGCATGTCAGTCTGTCTGTTGTCATTTTGTTTCCAGAGCACAGCTGGAAGAGTCAGTACTAATCCACAAAACTTACTGCAGTTTATTTGTCAAGTTAGAGTGGTACCTTTTGTGTTCTGGGTGCAGTCTGTGGTGTTGACCGGTTGCCATTGTTTTTGGTTTCAACTGTTCAGTTAAGGCTTCTATATACAGTCATGGCTAAACATTTTGGGAATGACACAGGTTTTTTTTTTTTTTTTCTTAGCTAATTTACTACCTGTTTTTCTTTCTTTCTTTTTTTATTCCACATGTTTCTGAGGTATATTGAAAAACAATTAAAGCAATGCAATTATATGGGCTGCAAAGACTGTTCTCTGTCTCTGGTAGAATTTCATACTGTCTTCCACACACAATTATTGTAGATAATTCACTTATCAAGACAGGGGTAGTTGTTTGTTTACCCACTTTACTAGTTTCAGCTACTTCCTGTAGCCTTTGTCAGAAGTGTCATAATGATGTTGCTGTGACATGTCTTATGGGCTGCTCAGGAGGGGTGGCCAGACAGCAGGGAAGGTTTATGTCCCCTGCTGTCTGACGTCTTATCGAGCTGAAACTAGTAAAGCAGGTAAACAAACAACTACCCCTGTCTTGATAAATGAATTATCTACAATAATTACAAAGACAGTTATTGACAAGTGAATCACATTTAAGCAAAGAATTAATTTCTATCACTCCCAAAACTTTTGGCCATGGCTGTACTGTAAAAACCTGCATATGTAGTGAGGACTTTACAACATTTTCAATTAATAACACACTAAAAAAAGGCAGGCTTTTATGTGTATTGCAGTGGTTCTTAACCTGGGTTCGATCGAACCCTAGGGGTTCGGTGAGTCAGTCTCAGGGGTTCGGCGGAGGTCCAGACACACACTCGACTCATTAGTCGGGTGTGTGTGTCGGGCTAGGTCCATGTATGTAAACAAACGGCTTCGGAGACTCTTTCTCTGACTGACATCCAATATACGCGGTGTATTGTTGTTGCTTATAGCACTACAACACATCCGGAAGTGTTTATAATCTCTTCCACTTGTCTGACGATGAATTATTTGAGTATTTTCCACATCGTTGTTATGACAATAAATACATAGCATAAATATAATAAGTTGGGTGGTTAGCACTTGTGCCTCACAGACAGAAGGTCCTGGGTTCGATTCCAACACCAGTCGATGGGGTGGGACCTTTCTGTGTGGAGTTTGCATGTTCTCCCCGTGTCTGCATGGGTTCTCTCCGGGTACTCCGGCTTCCTCCCACCATCCAAAAACATGCACTGATAGGTTAATTGGTTAATCTAAATTGCCCATAGGTGTGAATGTGAGAGTGATTGTTTGTCTCTATATGTTCAGCCCTGCGATGAACTGGCGACTTGTCCAGGGTGTACCCCGCCTTCGCCCCTATGTAGCTGGGATAGGCTCCAAGCGACCCCCGTGACCCTAGTGAGGATAAAGCGGGTTCAGAAAATGAATGAATGAATGAAATACAATATGTTCATTACTGGAATACATAAGGTTAAAAATTAAAACCATTTCAGTGTGGTAGTATTAAAAAAGGTCATGTCTTTGTGAAAAGGTATGTAATTTGTTGTGAGTTCATGCACTGTAGTGGTTTTGTTCTTTGAACACAGTGATGTTAATGCACGGTTCATTTTGTGCACCAGTAAAACATATACCTGTGTCTTGAATTTGAAAAAAAATCATATTTTATTTTTTAATAAAGAAGGGTTCGGTGAATGCGCATATGAAACTGGTGGGGTTCAGTACCTCCAACAAGGTTAAGAACCACTGGTGTATTGGTACCTTTTTTACACTGGGATGACAAACATTAGGGCTACAATAAGTGTTCACGGTGAGCATGTTAGCAGTCACAACACTAACATTTAGCTCCAAACATTGCCATGTTTAGGTAAATTTTCTGGACCTTTTGTCTAGCTAACCAAGGTGTTCACTGTGTGTGCATGATAATCTTGTAAATAACAAAAACCCTAAGCATTTTTTTGTGCCATATTATTTAGACAATCAACCTTTTTAGAGGTCTGCTTTTTTAGTAGCACTAGAGTAAAAGCAGACATTGTCAGCATAAAAATTATATGATGAGCTTCAAAATAAATATAACTTGACTTTAGAAAAAGTTGCAGGGGGCCTAATATTGATGTTTGTTGGAAACTTTTCTTGGTCCATCTGTGAACTTGATTTGAAGCCATCTGCATCAAAAGACAGAAGAAAGATATGTTTCATACAGCTGCAGGCGGAAAGAAACTGATTGTTATTATCAAAAGTACTGCACAGACTTGCAAACAGTTGATTGTTGTGTGAACAATGAATACAACAATAAAAATCACTTATGTGCTGCTCCTGTGCTGGAATACTTCCCCTAAGGCAGATGAATTTCATATGATGGTCATCTGTGATTTAAAATATGTAAAATCCTCTGAAACCAGGAAACGGCCTGGGCTAAATTATCCTGTATTATCTGAGCTCAATCAGACCTGCAAATCTGTTGTACTTCATTTATTAAATTAAAAAGAACTCGACAGAGAGAGAGAGAGAGAGAGAGAGAGAGAGAGAGAGAGAGAGAGAGAGAGAAATGAGGTGCAAATATTGTCCAAATATCTAAGCAAAGCAATTACACTACAACTTCACAGAGCAATACCTGCTAATAATTATTTTATGATGTAAACATACTGATGTGAAATGAATAATCCTTTAAAAGCTGTGCTGATGACTAAATCTAAAGTCCTGATCTTGTTCCAGGTTGACACTCTTCAGATGTGCCCTGGTGATCAATAAAATGCGATAATGTGGCAATGGTAATAACATGTCTATTACTAAAGAGTCCAATGGTGACAGAATGAAAAAGTCCATTCTGCACATTCAAACCTCTTGCAATCAGGGTTACCAACTTCCTGAAAACATAATAAGGGACACCTCATTGGCAAGGCCGGCCGACCCAATTGCCTTCACCCCTCCCAGGGTAGTGAATTTATTTTGCCTTTTTTTGTGTGTGAAACAATTTTTAAACTTTTTGAAACCTGAATTTAATTAGATGCATGTGTTCAAGTGATATGAATACATGGAAAACAATTTATTATTACCTCTGCCAAGTGTAATGGCGGAGGTTATGCTTTCATCGGGATCTGTCTGTCTACCTGTTCACAAGATAACTCAAAAAGTTATGGACGGATTTTGACAAAATTTTCAGGAAATGTCGATACTGGAACAAGGAACAAATGATTAAATTTTGGTGGTGTTGGGGGTGCTGATCTGCCTTGGCGGAGGTCTGCGCTCTCCAAGTGCTTTTCTAGTTTAACAATGCATTTTTTTAGTTCAAAATGACAAAAGTAACAGAATAAAATAAATATATTTCTTAGACCTATCCTTTTAAGGTTCACCGAATAAAAATACATTTTTAGCAGAATTCTGTCTGGCTTAACTTAAAGTGGAATAAAATAAATATCTTTCTTTAACAGAACTCAGTCCTGCTTAATTTAATTCCATATAAAATAACAGAAACTAATGGAAAGCAGAAGATTCTTGCAATAGTGCACATTTAGTGCAATAAGAGAAGTGCAAACAGAAAGTCTGTGGAAACTTGTAAACATAACACTTTGTACCTTAAAGGCCATGACTTGTGAAGCCGGTTACCGGACGTTAGTCTGGGGTTGTCTGTCTTCTATGTTTGTCTGTCACTTCCTGTTTTATTTTGTTAAGTTTTCCTCATGTGTCTTGTCTGTTGTCTTTACTTCCCTTCCTGTTTGGTGTTCACCTTTACCCTGATTTCCTGACTCCGCCCTAATTTGTTCCACCTGTGTCTCGTTGTCTTCCCTCCCTTTTGTGTATTTATACCCTGCCTTTTCCCCTGATCAGACGCCAGTTCGTTTTCTCTTGTAGATTACTTACCAGCGTTCTGATCCTGTTTGTCCGTTTGCCTTACCGTGTTCGACCTGTTTTTTGTCATCCTGTTTGCCTGTTTTTTGCCTGCTCCCTGTCGGTTTTTGTCAGCCTCCATCTGCCTTCCTGGTTTTTTGACGCCTTCGCCTGATTATTCGGTACGTGAGTTTGCCTTTTCCCTATGTCCTGTCGCCTGTCTGATTGCCTCCCTGTGCATGACCTGTTTCCGTCCCTGACCTCCCTCTGCTTTCCCCTAGTCGGTGATCCGGCATTAAATCCGGTGCCGAACCGTGGGTTCGCGTCCGAAACCCGGAGGACGGTTCAGACGAGGACTTCCTTGCCCGCTGTCCTCAAGATCCTGTTCATTATCATTATCATCCTAATTGTATTCAATAAACCCTGTAAACTTTTACATCCGTCTCTGCGTTCTGCATTTGGGTTCTGGGTCTGTGCTGAAAGCATTACATGACTATACAGTTGTAGAAAATAATAATAAAATAATAATACAGTCCCTCCAGGATTTCGCTGGTTTTTTGTTTTGTTTTTTTTGATTGTTGCGGCCTGAAATGCCTGATTTTGCAGCAGCTTTTCCAAAAAATTGCGATGAAAGTTGGGATGATTTGAGGCTTCCTTTATTACAGTCACAGGAACATGGGCATTTGCAAATTACCTAGAACAGTCTTTTTTGACTTTTTAGCCTTAAAAAGCACCAGGAAGCAATGATTTTAAACAAAACAGGCTTTTTTTCATTCATTCATTTATTTGTTTTGAGCAGAAGAAAAAAATTAACATTTTTTGTGTACAAGGAACTAATACCAGAGCAAATACATTAATAAAGATGATCAAGACAAAATAACAATTGCCATGTATACTAGTAATAACAAAATAAATTCAATATGTACGGCTCAAAAAGGAGTGGGAAGAAGAAAACTTATTAAATCCCACCCCACTCTCACATTTATACAACACAACACATGACTTTTGCTTCCTTAATGATATAGTAGTATATTAAGGGTTAGGGTTAGATGGGTTACATGCGCACACACACACACACACACATACACACACATACACACACAGACAGACAGGCACACAGGTCAGCCAAACTTGGGTTGCTTTCTATCTAACACATAAGAGCAAACATTAATATTAACACCAAGTTTAATGACTATTTTCGTTTGTTAGCTCGTTTTTTAACTCCACACACAGACTTGCACTCGCACTCCCTCACGCACACACACATACGCACAAACACACACACACACACATACGCACAATACACAGAAAGCAAAGCATGCCTCCACAGGTTCTTTCTTCTTCTCTTCTGTTGCCTTATAGAGTATATCTGCGCTAACCTTGACCCTTTCAGCTCCTGCTCTTGTTCTGGATCCTATAGCCTCTGTCACTGGGACTTGTCTCGTTTCTCCTCTTCCGGTTTCAGCCATTCTCCTTACATGTTTTACGGTTGAAAAGTGTCTGTGGAGCGGCCACTTTCGTTAGTGTTCCACCACAATATTGCAGGCAGTGCAGAACAGTATACTTCCGCTTTTGTGTAACACATCTGGAAACTGACTTGCATGAACTTTGGCAGTGATATTTGTCGGTAAATATGAGTGTTTTGAATCGCACGTCTTCATCTTCTCAACCATCAACAAGGAAGTGAACGTGATGATGTACACCTTAATCACCTAAGGTGATTAGTCAAATTTGCAGACAATTCACGGTGATTGGACAAAATTGCAGCGCCGCACAGAATTCGCGGTGATTGGTTGAATTTGCGTTAATAGTTCGCAACATAGTTAATAGATCGCAATGTCGCAAATTGCTGGAGGGACTGATAATAATAATTATAATAATAATAATAATAATAATAATAATAATAATGAACTCAAAAGCTCAATGCTACATAATGTGGAAATAGCCTATTTCTTCCATTTGTATTTTGTCTGAGCTCAAGCTGCAGCAAGTAGTTGCTTGTCTTTCAGAGTTGCAGAGTAAAACTCTGAGCAAGACATTTCATTATTGAGTGTAGTAATGAGCTCACTTCAAATGAGGACAAAGGATACAACAGCCTGGATGTTGGGGAGGTCAGCTGCCTGAAGAACTTGCATCCACCTCTCTGCTGTTCCTACACAACTGCTCGAAGCCCGTACTGTCGGCAGTGTGTGACTCCAAGACCCGAAAATCGGTGTTGTCCATGTCACCCATGCTGATTTGTTGTCAACTCTTGTCTTCCGGTGTCTTCTTCACAAGGAACAGTACCTCGACCAATGAAATGAGCCAGATTCTGTGTTGTCATTTGGTGTATGTGTGAGCTGTCAGCTTATTGGTCACAGAGCAGGAGAGGGGTGGGAATAATTCCATTGATATTTTACAGACTATTTTTGATTCTAACAGTAATACAAAGACAAAGTGCGTCCCTTTTCAGCTCAACACAGGACGCATACTTTTGTTTCTAAATGCAGGACGATTCCGTTTTTCAAGGGATGGTTGGCAACCCTACTTGCAATGCACAGATGCTGATATGCATATATACAAAAAAATGTATACCACTGAAGACACAGGGAAAGGGATGCAACTAAAATGTTCAGCTGAAGTGGTTTGTATCATATCCCAAGGGACACGCTTTCTTCAAATGTTTCTCTGCAATGTTATTTCAAATTTATTTCACACAATATAATCTATACTTGTAGCTTATAGCCTAACCTATTGACAAACATGTCATGTGAAAATTATGCAGATGACAAACAGTTACTGGTAAGTCTACAGATCTCCACAAACACAGATGAAAGTGCTTTTAGTTTTTATACTGCAAGCTGCTAGAAAATGTTGCCTAAGTACACTAGGAACACCACGAGAATGTCATCTTCTAAAGGTACACTTATAAGATTTCTTTTTACTCATGCATTTGAGAACTTCACTCAGGTGTACTTTGATTCTTTTTATTGGACTTACCTTTATTTATACACTATTTAATGCTATTTATTTATTTATTTATTTTACAAAATTCATGTTCACTTAGTGTATATCTTTAAAATCTGTGGTGAGTTTGTTATACAGTCAGGGTTAGGTCTAAATATGTTGTGGTCTTGGTAAGTTTCTAGGGAATGAATGTAAGTCAATATAGCACCCCACATGAAATACATGGAAACATTATATTGAGTGTGTGTGCACCAGCCTGTGTGCTTCTCTTGCTGTGGTTTTGAAAAGTGGCTTGCTCCATTATCTCATCAGCGAAGCAGAGGTGGGTCCAATCTGACAGAGATAGAGAGAGAAAAGGGACAAAGGTAAAATAAGGGACAAAACAGAAGTTAGAGCATGTTTAAAGTGTATGTCAGCTTTAAAGCAGCAAACACAGATTTTTATAGAATAGAAAACACAAACGGATTTTGAGAAAACACAGTCACAGCTAACACAAGGTAAAGCATATACAAAGTTATTTAGATACACAAATTTTAGTTACTTGTATCCACAAAAAGTTACAACTATGTGAAAGATTTGCTTGGTCACACCTGTGGGGTAATTAGAATCTATGTAGCACAAACCTGTTAAGCAGTGGGAGAAGGTCATTTGATGTAGCTAGGATCAGGAATCAACTGTAGTGTGAATATGACAAGGAAGCTTGTTTGTTTTTAGTTTTTTAAAGCTGCGTGAGAGTAATGAGTCAGATGGCCACATTGCCTGCAGCACTTAGCTTTGATACTTAATTTAATGGTGAACATGCATAAAATCCTATGTTCTTGCTTGTGTGAGGATACAGCAGTCTTACATTGCTAGGCAGATCTCTTAGCACAGTGTAAAGTGCTGCACATACATCAAGCCACTAAATTCGGAAACTGCATGGTAACACAGATCTCTAACAGGCTAACCATATGGCTGTAGCTCAATACATTTAGAGATATGCTCAAGGCAATCTACTGAAGCCAAACCAATCAAATGGGGAAGAAGGGTCATTGAAGTGACTTTGAACATGGCATGGTTGTCAGTACCACACAAAATGCAGATCTAGTGGGATTTTCATTCACAGTCTGGTCTGACAAAGGGAAAACATCCAAAGAGCAGTGGTTCTTTGGGAGAAAATGCCTTGTTGATGCCAGAGGTCAGAGGAGAATCTCCAGACTGGTTTCAGCTGATAGAGAAGCCACAGAAACTCAAATAACCCGTGGTTACAACCGAGGTCAGTAGAAGAGCATCTCTGAACACACAACATGTCAAACCTTAAAACAGATGATCCACAGCAACAACATATACGCTCATCGGCAACCTTATTACCTGGTAGTGGTAATGCGAACATAATTAAGTGACCTGTGAGTTTAGGTCTGGCACCCTCTATTTATTATCGTTCTGGAATAAAGGTAAAAGTTTGATTGCCAGGTTTGGAAAGAAATTGTTTTGGCAAAGCACCTGAGGAAGATATTAAAATGACAAAATCCATGCAAAAGACAGTAACACATAAATGAGTGTGTATTCTTTTCAAAATGTACCATTTTCAGGGTGTGATCCACCTTGGATGTCATTGTTCTTTCAGGTAGCAAGGGAGACTTTGAAAGCAATAACCTAGTGTTAGAAGAAGGAAGGAAAATGACATCCCAACCACTGTACAATGGAAATATTCACCTTTATTCCATCAGAGCACTCCCAGCAAGCCAGAAACTGTGAGTAATTGCTTTAACTGAGCACAATAACTTCCAAGAGTGAAGACAACTTTTGTAAGGAACAGATAAAGAGAGTTCTTTAAAATCACACACCATCAAATGCTGTATGACTTCATTCTTATATATGAGATGAAGTTTACAAATGAAAAAGGTGCACACATGACAAAGGCCAGGTAATTTCAGAGATAGTTTTGTCTGTTTAATAGAAAAACACTGGCAATGATGAGACAGGGCCTGAGCAGCAGTCATAAATAAACACAGATGCACGTCCAATTAGGTTTTGAGCTGCAAAGTCCTCGGTTCAACTCAAGACTTTTGATTCTACTTTAGCACTTAAAAATCAAGACCTATTTTTGTGATACAAGATATAGACCCAGACACCATCCAGCCTTCAGTATCTGTGGCACTAGCCATGTTTTAGTAAATAGTTAACCAGTTGTTTTTTGCTACATATTCCAAATAATGCTCGAGCCAATGAAAGTTTTCAGTTTGACTGCTGCTTTGGTGTGAATGTGACCCCGCATATCCAAGCACACTCACTCACATCCCTGAAGGCAAAATACTGTATATAAAATGTGGGCTCACTGGCATGTATGCAGAGAGAATGAAAACAGAAACACACACAAGCACAGAGATCCTTCAGGGAAAGCGGGGCTATGGGCAAAAACAACATACAGAGAGGAGAGATGAAAAAGATAAAGAAGAGAGGGGAAGAAGTAATGATACAGAGAAGGTTGTATGCAGGAAAAGAAAAAGAAGAAAACACACAAATTCAGAGGGCAAGAGGACAGAGACAGAGCTAAAGGATTGTTGTGGCTAAAATAATGAAGAAACCACGACTTCGGGATGGTCTCAGGGAATCTCTCCCAGTCTTTTTTCGACAGGGGTTTTATACAGGGGTGATCTGACATCATTGTTACCATAAAAGGAATCAACCATCTGATGCGTACATGACAGACTCTTTTGCTAAAATGATGATATGTTATTAATGACCCTCCTAGAATGGTTTGGAAATGTGCCTCTGAGAATTTGAGGTCTTCTTGACTCTCACCACTAAGCTTTCCAAAGTTCTGTCAATTTGCCAGGTTGCTGTGACCTGTTGGTAGCCCTTCAAGGAAACAGGACACACACACACACACACACACACACACACACACACACACACACACAATTTACCATAAGTAGCTCAACTTCATGAAATAAGATACACACACTTAAGACTTTATCAAGATACCTCAGGATGATAGGCCAAGAGTAAATTAGTCATAATAGGATAGTGAAAGAGAGATGAAGAAGAGATATGAAATTAGTGTGTGTGTTGGCAAGTGGTGAGGGGTGAGATAGTGTACAGATGGGGGAGGATGGTATGGACGATACATCGAAGAAACACACAGAGATGAGACTTCACACTAACACACACAGAGAGACAGAAGAGGGAAATAGAAAAGACTCTCCACAAAAGATGAAAAATTGACACGTACCGACCACATACTGCTGATAAACACACACACCTACACACAAATGCGCATGCACAGTGGAGTGGGTTCTGCTCTTCCCCAGGAGTCAGCTCAGTCACTGAGGGGTCAGCCATTTATCCTGTCCCATTACTGCGGACACTGCTGTGAAATTGTCCAATAAATCAGTGTCTGAGAGAGGCAGTGCTCCCCCTGCTGACTGGCTGACTGACTGGCTGACTGGCTGGCCGGCTGGCTGCTTGTTTCACACTCTGCCAGAGTTGCAATTAGAGCAGATACCACAGGCCTGAACACACATATACTATGCAAAGGGACAGATTTGTGGCACTGTTCACCACTTTGCAGAATTCAAATTATCGTGCAGTGGTTTATTGATTGCATTTGCACCTTAAAGTCTTTGGAAGGACTTTCACTAATCTCTGGGCTTACCTTTAACTCAAGCCAATCCAAGCCAACCTATAATTAGTCTAGGCTTTCTATCCATCCATTCATCCATTCTCCAAACCGTGTAATCCATTACAGGGTCCCAGTAACAACAGGGAGAGCAGAAAGACCCAGACCTTCTCGGCTCAAGCAACTTGAAGCTACAACATGCAATATTTCTGTCTGCCAGGATCAGTTCCATTACTTCAGCTTCAGAATAAATGAAATCACCCTGATTATAGCCTGCAACATCAAAGACGGGGTCATGTCAGGAATGGTGATTATATTTTACCATATGTAGGGTGTCATAGTAGTTGACATTTGATTTTGTATCAATGATGCCTCACAACGTTCTAACAGAAGCACTTAGATTTTTTTGTCCTTCTATGTTAGGTTATGTTACTTTTGTGATGTGGACCACTCAGAAAACAGAACACTCTACTGGTGAAGCAGTCATTACTTTTGATTCAAGTTCAGTTTAAAGGATTGAGAGCACACAATGCCGTCTTCACTCGACCCAAGAACATGGTGCACAGTTGTATTTAGTGTCTTTTTTTTGTAGGCTTTTCTGAACAAAATACAAGTCAATATCATCCACAATGCTTCAGTCTTTTTTCCAGTCTCTTGTTCCTGGAAGGTAATTGTTAACATTGACAGTACATATGTTGTGAAAGATAACATGTGATGAGTGGAGGGAGCAGTGCATATTCTTTCATGCCTATCAGCCATCAAACAAAGAGCAAGTAAAGGTTAAACTATCTCTGTGTGTCTGTGGCCTTCTTCCTAATACTGTAACTGCGCTGAAGCTGCTGCAGATGCAGGTATGACAAAATGTATGTACTTCTACTTTAATCAGTACAAGTGTCCTCACAGCCTTGTGGTGGCTTTAGGCCTGGAACTGTGGACCATTGCATACTTTTAATGTTCAAACCCATTTTTGTCTGTTTTATGTGCTTACCATTGGGCCGTTGGACTCTGAATGCTTCCAAAACCTGAATTCCAAACCATATTGTGTCCGACACAGACAGGAAACTAAAGCTGCTCTGCTAATGTAATCCTTTCCCAGATGAGACATAAGCCTTGAAATCAAAAGCACCCCAAAGCATTAAAAATTAAATACAAACTGAAACAGTTAGTTTTACCAAATCTAAAAAAAAAGTAAGTTGTATTAACTGTGATAATGAGAAAATTCTCCACTACAAAGATTGCATTCATGACCTTAGATAAGTAAAAGTATATACATAAATAAGTATTATTCGCAAAATGTAGTAGGAAAAGTGCCATAAATGGCTTTTGTTGCTAATATACAGTACAAAAGATGACCAGTCTCCCTCAGCTATCACCAAATAAAAATACTCCAAAATTTTTGTACCCCGCAATAAAAAATACTATACTCCCTACGTGCCCTCATTTATTTAACTTACAGTTATTATCTAAATAATCATGTGCACTTTACCATATGATAGAATCCCTGGTCTCCTTTATAGGTACTTAATAAAATACCACTAGAAACCTTTTACTACTGATGTACAAAACTTGTAGCACTACCCAGTAGTATACAATGAATTACTCCTTGTTTTCATGCACAGTATCACAGAAAGTGCAGATTTATAAGGAGCACAACATTTAAAACTAAATTTAAAAAAAAATCCATTAGGGTAAGAGGTGATTTAAACTGAACTCTTTTTTCCCCCATAAATCAGTGTGTCCTTGCAGATTGTGAGCCCAGAGCACCCAGGAAGGACCGTGATTAGGCTTGTCAAAAATGTCAGTGCTGTGCAGAATCTGTGTAAAACCAAAACTAACCACAGGTATGGGTGCCATAAGGAATACAGTAGAAATCTTGTTCTAAATTGGTTGACCTGACCCTTTAAAGATGTATAGTTACCACCACCCTCATTCTTCAGTGGGTCATACTCCAGAACATGTCACTCATCTTGACAGGCTGCCTTTGAATCTTGAAATCTTCAGCTTGTTAGTGAGAAATTCTTGCAAATGAGCCACCTTCCTGCTAAGTCCTAAGTAATTTCAGTATTCCTCTTGTGATTAAAATTCTTACATGTTAATAAAACAGTTTTTTTTTTAAAAAACACTGTAAATATTGTGTTGGCCAGGTTGTATTGCTTTTTTCTGTTCTGACATCTTAAAGCATCTTAAAGTGGATGTACACTAAAAATGTAGAATAAAATGATATTTTAGGAGAATACATGTATTGCATTGTTACAGAAATGTATTGCAAATTGAGACATAAATTTACGTTATCCCTGTCATTTCACTTGCATACGCAGATGTGCCTCCACTGTGATGGATTGGCTGTGGGTGGGAAACATGCTTAGTGTATGTGTATATGTCTAGACAGGACATCAGATGCATGGAGACAATGTTCATCATGTACTCTCCTCCTGAGTGACAGCTGCATACTAAGCTGCAGCCCCTCCTAATTGGCTTTACAATGTCTTGATTCTTGAATTCCTAATAACCTGGCTGAAAAAAAGAAAATCCAAAAAACAACAAAAATACACCTATGGTTTCCGTAGCAACACTATCGGCAACATCACCCACATAAAGTTGTGGTTTAATTAACCGTGTAAAGGAATGATGATGATGAAAGAACGTGCTGTGGAGCATTCATCAACAAAATCATGGGCAAAATGAGGCCATGACGACCACACATTTGTTTAGGTGAATGGGAAAAGTAATTATTTCAGCTTTAACCAGGTGACATCCAGCTCTGTTGCCATGCACACTGGAAGAGAACGTGCAATTTCTCCGAACAAGCTGTTGAGTGTAGGTGGCAGCTGATGACAGGCCACCTCTATTAGGAGGATCAAGGGGGATGAATGTTCCAGCATGAAATTGTTAAAGACCACAGTGTCACTCACCTAAAAGTATACATACATGAACCTAAAGCCAATAACATTTTTTATCAAACTGCATGGCATCTGCAGCCTAAAGTATAAATGTGACTTGGCTTGTTATATTTGTTTTTGTGGATGGTGTGAATTTACTGTCTGAGGATGAGACAATACTGTTTATGCCAATATTTTGATGTTATTTTCTTTCTTACTTGTGGTTCCTTATTGAGTGAAAGGACCCCAAACTATCTCAATATCAGCAATGATAGGAGCTAGAAGCAAATGAAAGGAACTTCCATGCTTCATTTAGTACCTCCTTTAGTACTGAATTCACATGACCATTCTTTACCAAAGGCAGTGTTTCCAATTTCTCAGTAAGCAAAGTAGTTATTGTCTGTACTAAAAGTTGCTAGAAGTCAGTCGTCATCACCTATTTTGCATTACTGGAAATGTGTATGTAATGTAATGAAGGATATAGGAGAGAGGAATAACATTGTGGGACAGACAAAAAATGAGTCTAAAATTACTGTAAATATGTTATGAACTACAGATAAACTAAACTTTATACTTTTTAATGTCACAATTCCAACCCTCCCCCTTACTCCAGGCTACAGTGACCCAAAAGAGACATTCTGGTGAAGTTATTTATTATATTTAATATTCTAATATGATATTAATTTGTTAGTTTATTTTTTAGCTTCATCTTTTTCAGTTTGGTTTGGTTTTTAACCTCACAGTCTACAAGTGACAGTACAAAAACTGAAATATTTTTGACCATAACATTTTAAATTTTCAGTCTACATTAACAATCTAAATGGACCAAAAAGAGACAAAACTGTCAATGGAAATTTGAGTGATTTATATTCAGTGCAGTGATTTGTTTTAGCAAAGAATAACATGTGCTTTCACATCAGAGTCTCCAAAAGTCTCCAATGACCCCAGAAATAGTTACTAGATTTGTCACTAGTCTTTTTTTTTTTTTGATAAACACTTGCTAGAGGGGTCTGAAAAATCACTAAATATTCCAACAAAGTGACTGAGTTGGAAACACTGACTTTTGCAGCAACGTAGACAGACCATGCGTTTTTATGACTGTGACAGAGTAAAGAATTTTGTGTCATTTAGAGGGAAAATGTGTGTGTTAGCATTTGAGTGACTTTTCAAAAGTTGCAAAAATTTCCCAAACAAACATTAAATGCTAAATTTGATGCTAGAGTAGTCTGAAAAGTTGCTAAATCTAGCAACAAAAGTGCTAATTTGGCATCAATGACCAAAGGAGAGGACAGAATGCAGTCCTACAGTGGCAACATCGACGACCTGACTGGTCATGCAAACAAATGATCAGCATGATGGACATAATGGACATTTTCATCTTAGACCACAATGGTCTAATATGAAGTTATGTTTTGTATTTTAAACACTTTTGTTGGTGTGAAATGTGAAGTTAACACAGCAGACATGTGCTTACTTTGCATCATTTACACCTTACACCTTCATTGTGAATGTCATCGTATTGTGGCCTGTCAGAATTACTCAGTAATCATAAAACCTTAGTAATAGTTATATTTTTACCATGTTATCCATATTTATACCCAGCATTAAACAAAATGGTGAGAATGCACCAGGGGAAATGAGAAAAGTTAGCATTGCACATTGTTGCTGTGGTACAAGAATATATCTGAGGCACTGAATCAGTACATTGTATACGTATGCAACAGAAATTGACATTAGCTTAGTAATGAAGTTAACACCAATAAACTTCCAACACAGAACAGACTACAACATACTTTACATAAACACACATGCATCTCTGCATCTACCTTTAGAATTTAAAATGAGAATGATGAGTTTGAAAGATAAGGGAAAATGGAGAAGAAAAGTAAATTGGGCAATATTTTTTGGACTTTTCAGACACAACTCTTAGTGCTCACGCTGTTGCTCCTCAGGTCCTCAACTCCTCATCCTATACACCAGGGATGTGGGCTACAGATTTTGGTTAAACATTATTTGAAATATCTTCATCATCATGTGTCTGACATGTAGTTACATTGTACCAGTGATCCCTGTCATAGGGGTGTTCATATAAGCTTATATTTAACTTCTCATTCAGTGACAGTATGGTGTAATGTGTCAGTAGGTGATAAAGGGATGTCTTTTTTTTTTTCTTCTCCAACACACACGTCTTTGATTGCACACTTGGTCTTTTAAATAACTAAGTCCTTATTCACACAGGGCTAGTATAACCTGTAGACCTATGGTGATTTGGAAAATAACTCCTCTAGTTTCATGTGATGCATTCACGCAGGATAAGTCTGATTTTTACCCTTGGCCACACTGGTCACAGGTTATTCTCATTAGTTGGTCATCCATCTGTCTGTCTGTCTGTCTGTCCATGTATGTGCAAAAACTTTGGCATGCACTAGTGGTTCTCAACCGCTAGGGGCAGCAGATAGTAAACAACAATGATAAGGTGAAGGAGCTCACTTTCACTGTCTCACAGCTTTATTGAAACGTCAGAGGCGCAGCCGGCTCCGTCTCACGAGCCCCTGGGGAAGACAGGGCATACAAGGGTTCTGGCGCAGGAGGGGCACTGGGAAAGGGTGGGGAAAACACCTCTGCGGGAAGTCCTCCTGGCCTCAATCTTGAACCTGCAGTGCAGAGGAACCGGCCGCCTGGACCATCTGGTCCCCCCTCTTCCGACAATCACAGATCGCTATTCCCCCCGCTTCGATCGACAACCGCCCCCCCCCCCCCCCCCCCCCACACACACACACACACACACACACACACACAGGTCCAACAGATTGTTTCCAATGACTTTCTTGTAGTTAAGGGCCCAACATGATTATGTTTCAGGAGGGTCAAAACCAGCCATAAAACAGAATAAAGATGACGAAGAAGTCCGTTCTGAGCCACTGTAGAAACATGGCAGTGTTTCTGTCCTGTTCATTATTTAAGAGTAGATTCAGCTTCTTACTGCTGAAATTTCATATTTAGTTCCTTTCTAATGTTAATATTGATACATTGCAATGCTGCGATAGTCAAATAATCAGGTTACAGCTCTAAATTCTACTTTGGTATTACTAAATGAATCTGAATCAATCAATTAATACTGAATCGAATTGATATTGGATCAAATCGAATCGTTATTAATCAATTCAGAACCTCATGAATCGAAATGAAATCCATTAAGGAAATTGGCCATGATACCAAGCCCTATACAGGTCCGTCACATTACTTGTAGAATTATGTACTGAGGTCCCGATTGAGGACAGACTGAGGTCTGTGAGGGGGGGGGGGGTCCGGCGCATCGTCCATCCTTCTGTCCGTCTGTATGTGCAAAAACTTTGGCACGGACTGAAGGCCGAGGGTTTTCAAGTGGGCGCATGTTATGTTTACTTGAATTTACAGGCATTATTCCTCGGTTCTGGTGTCAAGGGAAATTCACTATTTGCACTTAAATGTCATTTTGCACCTTCATCATGCTTAACACTACAGTTTACTTTGCACCTTACCGTTTTATTTTATTTTTCATACTTCTAATTTATTATGTGTATCTTCAGGTAACTGTTGAAAGAAAGCAGTTCCTTACTATAGCAGGTCATGAATGTCATCCATCTCATCATCTTTTGAGATGTTTTACGTCTCTACACTCTTTCAGTGACTATCCATGTTACATGACACAAGCGTCCAGGATTTCCACCCAAAATACGTACGTTTTAAATCAATCAATCAAATTTTACTTATATAGTGCCAAATCATAACAAAAGTTATCTCATTACACTTTACCTATAGAGCTGGTCGAAACCAGACTCTCAAAATGTGATTTATCAACACTAGCACAGCTTCTATTGTGCTCAAGTAGGAAACAGGCCGAATAAATGCGTAGAGGAAACCCAGAATGTTGCATCACCATCATTACAGAGAATCACACAGGACTAATATCACAGGACCTCTGTTGCTGAAATAAGGTAGATAATTTGGGGTGGAAATTTCCCTTTGCAAATTACAGACATGGTTAGTTCACATTGGACTAATATCACAGAAGACCTCCTCAATTACTTTAAATGACCAGACGCTCACAGGTAGTAGTAGTAGTTCCATGCAAACAGGGCTTAATACAGGAAGGAGATTGAGGATAAATTTTGTTTTTAAAATCTTGTCATGATTTGCCTTTTTTGCACTTCATGCTAACAAGACTTCAGCAAAGCTATAGTTCTTCTGACCAGCTTTCTAGGCTGTTGGGTCCTCAGTCCTCAATATGCATTTTGGGAAATGAGGAGCTGAAAATTATTACAAACCTAAGAAGATATTTATTATAAACTGGTCATGTTTCCCTAAATACATCATTTTTACCATTCTCTAAAAAACAGGAGCTAAGGAGCAAATGGCTCCCATAGGACATTCAGTCATTCATTTGTGGATGCTCATGAGGCTCAAAGCAGTTGTTTTTTACTGTACATTTATTGACTATATTTCTGAAGTGAGCACAAAAATTGGCACAGAAAATCCAACAAAAAATCTATCCACAGAAACAGAAGTTGCCAATAGCTTACTAATGAAGTTAACATCAATAAACTATTGGCTTTCTGCAGCCAATGGAGCCAATAGAGAACTGGTTTAGGGAACAGAACAAGTGTCTAGTTCTGTTCTGTAATCTGAAACACACTTTAGATAACCATGCTAGCATCCATGAATTTCCCATAGTGCTACTTTAAAATCTAAAACGAGAAAGACAAGTATGACTGATAAGTTTGCAGTAAATAAAGAGAAGAATAGGCTGTGTAAAATTAAAATTTCAAGACTTAAAATGGAAGTGTTCAGAGGTCTAGGCCTGTCTAACATAAACTGAGGTTAGGTCTGTGTTGCATGAAAACAAAATGCTATTTCACCATGTTTTGCTCCAACCCTTGGGACAACCGCTGGGCCAGCCTAACTACATTTACATATAATTAGCCAATACCCTTTTAAAGCTGAGAGTCTTTTTTCATGTGAAATAGTATGTAATTTACAAGTTAAAGTGTGTAAGTAAATGTGAGAGAATAAATTATTGACTAATTGACTCTCTGGAGTAGTTAATCCGCCCTCACAAATAAAGGCGCTTTTATACTTTCTGCTGATTCATCGCACTACACACTGGGCAGCTGAATAAATATCACTTTGTCCATAAATTTCCTTTTCCTGTTGATTACTCAGACTGGAACAACAAAATCTTCAAGTGATGTTCTAATTTAGCACAGATTGTGTACTTCTACAGCCACTGCTTTCCCATGTCCAGAGTCTACAGATTTTCATTCCATTTGACCCGCAGGTGATTTCAGTCATTTCCACATCTCACACAGGCATGTCAAAAACCATTTCAACCAGAGAAAAGGGAATTAATAAAATGTGCTGCCCATGTTTGAACCTGTTTGACTGTTTAAAAGAAGTGGACAGAAGTACAGTGATGTCTTCCATTGGTTTTAGTAGTGTTCAAGGAGTTTGGATTTTAGCCACAACCAAATTGTGATCCTATTTGGACAAGAGGGAGCACAAGGGCTGATGGATGAGCTAATGCTAAACACTACCTTATCAACACAGTAGAGTAACCACCAACAATTTTGAAACACACTAATTTGAAGACCTTGGTAATTACTGCAACTACAGCTGAGCAACAAAGTGGTGCAGTGGTTAGCTCTGTTCATTCATAGCAACAGTGTGTTTGATCTTACTGCCAACCAGTGTGAGCCTTTCTGTGTGGAATTTTCATGTTCTCCCTATATCTGTGTAGGTTCCTTCCATGTAATCTGTCTTCCTCCCACCATCCAAACAAATCCACCTTAATTGGTGAAGCTACATCGTCCATAAGTGTGAATATGAGAATGGATGGCTGTTTGTATATGTTAGCCCTGTGATAACGTGACAATTCAGCTTCACCCATTGGTAGCCAGGATAGGCTCTGCCACCCCTGCGACCCTATTGAGGACAAAATAGTTTGGGGAATGAATGAATCAACAGTTGTCTCTTTGTCTCTGAGTTTAAATAAACCTAAATCATGTCATATACATCTGCGAGTCAGAGCAGACAGAAAAGCTTTCTATAAACCTAAAATTTTATTACCAGAGGAATAATTTAAGATGGACCACCAGACCACTTAATAGTGCATTGGCTGTCTTTTGGAGCTAAGGACTTGCTTATACTTACTGCTGGTTTTCTGCTGTTTAACTGCATATGTTCCTCCACTGTGCTCATTCAGTCTAAAAACACAAAGTAAAATAACTAATGAAGATACTTTGTGCTCAGTAGTTATGGTGTAGTTTACAAGAAGCAGCTATACTGTATATGGAACCATCTATAGCATCAATGCTCATTAAAGACACATTACAACTGCAGGAACCTACCCTAGGAACTAGGAACCCGTGGATGAACTTAGTGCTTATCTACCTTAGGGACCAGAGTGTAAATTTAGTTCCAGGGACTTTGTATTACCCCCTAAAAAGTCTCTTAGCTTAGGGCATGGAACCAGACACAGTTCAGGAATGAGACAGCATGCTCAAGTCATTTCTTGTACATTTTTCATGTGAGTTTAAGCACCACTCAACATCTTTAGGAGGCTTGTGGGCAGTGCTGAATGTGTTCATTCCAATGGGAGAAGTAAAGATGCACACAAATTATGACTGCTTCTTTTTCCCATAGCTACTGAAGTAACACAGTATCTTCAGCTTTACATTGCAATACAAAATTTTACACTAATTAACTCAGAATAACTCACTGTCTCTGTTCCAGGAGCACAACACTTTTGTAAGATTTGGCAAGTGAGATATAAAGGAGTTAGCAGTTTTCATTTTGCAGTTCCAACTAGCTAATGGTAGTTAACGCTAGCTAGCAGTGAAACATACATAAACTCTATATAGCTGATGAACAGAGGAACTGTGGTGTTACCCATTGGTTTCTGAACTTCTGTTTTGATGCCAGTACTTTGCAATTTGGCCATCTCCATGTTGGCTTTTTGGAGCCAGAAATGATTGTTCTTGCATTTGAGCTGTGGGATCCAGAAGGGTCACAGCCACCTGCCAAGGGTCATGGGCAAGGTAATGACAAACGCTATTTTACTGACTCAGTAAAACAGCAAAGATCGTTTAAACAAGGAAAAAAAAAAAGGTTTTAATGAATAAACTGAAACTCTGAAAGTCTGACTCAGCAGGTGACAAAGCTGTTGTGCAGACTGTCAATCAAAGTCTAACAGCAGATGTCAAACTGTGTATTAGACTTAAATGTTCAAGGTTCATTTATTGTCATTTATTCAGTGTAGCACGTGAAAGAATGAAATGTGTTCTCAGGTCCCAGTGATAAGATAAGAAATAGGATAAAAATAGTAAAAATATCTAAAAACAGACACATAAAAACAGATACATAAGTAAAAACACATAAAACATATTCACCATTAAAACACATTCCCTAGCAGCCGAGCAAAATTAAGTGCAATGCACGTATGATATAAAGCGCAGCTAAGTGATTTATTTGAGTTAGGGAGGGTAGAGAGTTCATCAGTTTCACAGACTCTGGAAAGAGGCTGCATTTCGGCCTGGTAGTCCTGGATTTGAGGCTCCTCAGCCTCCTGCCAGAGGGGAGGTGGGCAAACAGTCCATTTGCAGGGGGGATTGGGTCCCTCATAATGCAGGGAGCGCTGCTCCTGCACCTGCTGATGTGAATGTCCTTGATGGAGGGGTGGCAGCAGTTTGTGATTCTCTGTACTGCTTTAACTACCCTCTGCAAAGCTCTCCAGTCTGTGGCAGAGCAGTTCCTGTGCCAGAATTAGAATCGTGTTAATTGCCACGTAAGTAAACAGGGTTCATATTACTAGGAATCTGCTTCAGTGGTTTGGTGCATGCATAGAACATGGAGTAAGTAAGAAGCATGCCATAAAAAAATAAAATAAATAAAGTAATATAGAGAATAAACAAGTAAGATAAAGTTTCAAAATATATAATATGCAGTATACAGTGTGGACAAAACCAGTGGGTTGAGTGAGACTATAACGGTACCAGTTATGGTTCTGTGCAGATAATGCAATTAACAGTGCAATCAGCAGGTGGATAAAGTGCAAATGCAGTGTATTTGGTGTTAGTGTTATTTAGAGTTCAGGAGTTTAACAGCAGAGGGGAAGATTCTTTTGGCATGAGGTTCTGGTCTGAATGCCTCCTAACTGAGGGAAGTGGTCAGGGTGTGATCCAGCCTGCACGTCCCAGGTCTTGGAGGGATGGTAGGTTGCAGTCGATCACCTGACTGGTCACCAAGACTGTGATACAGGACATTAGGGTGCTCTCCACCGCACACCTGTAGAAAGCAGTCAGGATGGCCAGCATGTTTCAGCCAGTTGCATGGGAAGCTGTTTGATGGAGGGGGGGGTCTGAGGGCTGGGTTGTAATATGTGATAGCACAACATTATTGTGCTGGTTGTGGCAGACATTTTTAGCAGGTTCAGGAGGTTGTTCCCACTAACTGCCATTTAAAACAAATTAAACAAAGCATGACTTACTTCTAATGACTTTAAGCTTAATTTTTTCCATAGCATATTCACTACATAAATAACAAGAACGCAGTCCATGCAACATCATGAAGAGGCCAACATCATCAATGATAGTTAACTACGAATAGTCAAAAAAAATACCTGCGATCATAATGTTGCATGTTCTATATATTGGCTATATTCAAAACAACATCATTCACAATTCCTAGGCTACAGATCAACAGCATTCAGACAAAGAAGTCACTAGTTTCCACACCAAATCTCTTTCCTGCAAATTCCGTAACGGGCTGGTAGGGCTCATAATCAATAGCCATCCTGTGTTTCCCAACCTCAGTCGTGGAGTCGATACTGCTGACAGATGCTAGCACGTTGGTGGTGGCTTGAACCAAGTTTGTGTCGGCCGGAATGAGTTGAGTCCCTGGGTCATCACTGTCGTTGCTATTGATGTCCTTTTTACTTTTATTAACCATGTTGTTACTTGAAATAAAATCCTAAATGTGTCTCTGCGTGTTTTTGCTTTTCATTGTCATGGCTGGAAGCACTTCCTGTTGCTAGCACTTCCTGAGGATTTCACTCATTCAAAGAAAATACAGTAAGTTTTTGTCTTACACACTTCAAATGCCGTCAAACTCACCCCAAGCACACTACCCACATTATTACATTTTTATTTGTATTTCCGATACAATATATGATGCTAATCCACTGCCCCCCATTAAGGGGTGCTGAAGCTCTGCTGGGAGGTGCTGCAGCCCATGCAGCACCCCATGTTCCCTACGGTTTCAGCTGCCTCAAAAAGTAGAGGCATCAATGGGCCTTCTTCGTGATGCAGGCGGTGTGATATTTTAGATCTTAGTAACAGAGGAATAATTTAAAGATGGAGCCCACCCCAGTGGCCATTGGTGGTATAATAAGTCTGTCCCCTTGGCTTGATCCATTAACATGACATTCTCAGCCATCTGAGACAGGAAAGGTATATGACTGTATAACATTGCTGTGTATTACATACTCATTCTCTGTGAGAATGAGTTCTCTGAGTTGTTTGTAGAGTGGACACACAGCTTCATATTGCTATTGCTAACTGATGTGCTCAACTCCCAATCATTGCATCTTTTTTTGTAATGAGGTAGTCTGTTTTAAATGATACAGAGATAAAATGCTGCAAAGTGACAGGAGGAATTGGCAGATGTAGGCCTACTTTATACTGTAATTCAGAAAGGCAATTCAAGAAGTTTCAGCAGTTTAAAGTTTCTTTTTTCCTTCTTTTGGCCACATCACAAATATAAAAAAGTGCTCCCTAAAAGGAATTCATCCTGATTCATCTGCGCAGAAAAATATTCAGAATAGCCATTAGTGATCTCTAGAGTTTCCTGGTTTTGTCTGACACAATAATGATGTGCTTGCATATCTGCCGATTTGCTCACAAAGAGGTAAAATAATTCATTCATGTGATGTGCATTCATTATGGGAATGTAAAACATTTTGATAAATAAATGTTAACTTTTCCTCAAACTCTCTGAAATTAGTCACTCACCCAACTTTAAGCAGTCTCAAGCAAATACATTCATTAAGTGTTTAAGATGTCCTGCAAAAAAGACAAACACAGAAAAGACAGAATGGAAAATCCCAAGTAAGCTGGTAGAGGAAATAAACTATCTGCACATTAATTTTTAAAAACAGGGCAATTACAGTAAAACAACAGAAAAGAAGACTGGCAGGTATGACACTGCATCTTAAATTATAACCTCACTTGATCTAACTGGAGAACAGTGGACCAAATCCTTCATAGTTTGAAGACAACTGAGGTGCACACACCTGTATACAAATAGGAGTGTTTGTGCAATGTTCATTTTCATTAATCATGTAAACTGTTTAGGAAGAATTCCTGTCTTTTCAGATTTAACTTGTAGGAATATTGAATTCACAATATATTTTTCTGTGCATGTAAACACTGTTACAAATATCAAACGATTACTTCTACTCCCATTTCCATTTAATCACAGGTAGAGGAACAGTGGTGACCACATAGCTCCAAATTCATGTTTCCTCATTTTAAAAGGCAGAATATTGCTTTTACTTAGAACACCTACAGCTAAAAAGCCACTGGACACACCCCCACCACTCACCCAAAAATAAATCTAATGCAATTCTTTGCTTAGCCCAGAACATATCCTTTAAAACTTAGGTTTGTTTCTAAAGTTTCCTGCTCTTGTGAACATATTGGTAACATTTTAGATTAGCAACATATCTAATCCCAGTCCAAGTTTTACAGATACTCTTACATAGTTTGCTGTAAAGCCACAGGAAAACTATGCTTCAGTGGTCACAGTGCAGCTGATCAGGGAGATACATAAAGGTGTTCATGAGGCGTGGCTGAGGTCACTGCAGAAAAACAACACTGCTCATCCATTTCTCATCCCTCTTCCCTCCTCTGTGTTCACCTGTTAACCTCTTTTGTGAAATCCAACAGTGTCTTTCTGCCTGGCTGACTACGTTACCGTCTCCTGAGATGGGATCTCTGATGCGGGCCCCAGCTCGTATTTACAGGGCTCGATTTTTGACGGAAGGAAGAGAGTACTGTGAAGATGAGTGAGATGAAATCCAGTTACCCTCAGTGGGAAAAGTCTGTGAGTGAATAAATATTGTAACTAGTTTTAAAGAGATTCTGGTGCAGAAAACCAATATCATTCCATTTTCCTATATTCATTGCAAAAATACATATTTTTGTCTGATTGGAAAACAGTCAGTCGAAGTTGGACGGTTTTACATACACATCCAATGTATTTATCAGCTCCACAATAAACGAGTCATCAATCAAAATGCATCATAACTATCATAAGGTCGACCACACTGACCGACTGAAGTCTGTTTTTTAATAAAAGTCCAATATTGACTTGATATATTGGTGTGTCATGCTGTCAGTGGAGCTGAGTAAATATTGGAAACAACAGAAAACTGCCCTTGTCATGTTTGCAATGCAAGATGAAAAGGGTAAAAAAATGAAAGGAGGAAGAGTAAGAGGACTGGCTCTGTAGATGAAAACAGGAAAGTTAAAAGGTTTTACAAAGAGAAAAAGAAAAACAAGACAATGATGGAGCAGAGAGTACAGAGAAGAGAAAGAGAGAATGAGAAGAGTGATAGGAAGACAAAGAAAGAGATAATGAGTAAGCCAGCAGAGACAGAAACAAGGAGAGGGGGAGGGATAAAATTACATGGGGAAGGCATGAGAGAAGAAGGAAAGAAAGAAAGAAAGACTGGGATGAGGAAGAGAAAAGAAAGAGAGTAAAGGAGAAATTGGAAGACGGAGGGAGAAAGAGGGTTGTGAATACCTAATGGGGAGTGGAGGAATCTATTGATCCACTCGGCGGTGCGGGCTGTTTCATTTGGTCATTCAATTATTCCGTCATTCGGTTGATGTTGTTTCCCCCTGCGAGGATTCGGGCCGCACACTTAGACCTCCCATGCAGAGTCACAGTCAAACTCATGGAAGTTACGTCTCCACGGCAGAGTGAGCAACACGGCGCTGCGAACTGGAAAAACGGAGGGCTTTTGCAGGTTTAGATGTGTCTTTATACCCTAGTTCCCAAATAGCCTCAGTTTAGAGCTTGTCACATTTTCTTTTCTTCATACATTTTTCATTTTTGTTTCCCATTTTCTCACTTCTCACATTCATGTTACTGGAAAATGAGAGTGCATTGGTTTTGAACTGAAAATCTGAAAATTCCACTTGGTGTAGAGTCTAGTTGTGACTAAAAGCTTTCCACTCCTGCCAACCTTAATCTAAAAAGTTCTGTATCATACCATAAATTTGGCTCATGGAACATTTTGCTTCTCTACAGAGATTTTTAGAGATTACCTTGCTCTGAAAAAGCAAAATCAAAAGAATAAATAAATATAATTTTTTGTTGTCCAAATATCATCACAGGTTTTTTTAAGGCCATAAAGTGCACACTGCCTTGTTCCTACGTCTAAGCACAGAATTAACACAGCTGAAAATACACTACTGCACTACTATTTTTTTTAACAGTCCTGTAAATTACATGCTGTAAATTACATGAATGAAGCAGGTTAAACAGTATGAGAGTGTTTCCTAATCAAAACCCAAAAATAGAGGTAGTAGGCAGTCACTCTTATATTTACACTTACGGGTAATTTAGATGGACCAGTTAAGCTATAAAGTACATATCTTTAGACGGTGGGAGGAAACTGAATTTTCCTCCCATCGAATCCACACAGATATGTGGAGAACATACAAAGTCCACACTGGAATCGAACCCAGGATCTTCTTAACATGTGACATGTACATTTAAATGTATATATTAAATGAAAACACAAACATGGGAAGATATATATATATATATATATATATATATATATATATATATATATATATATATATATATATATGCATTTTTTTTTTTTTTTTTTTCCCAAAGTGTGTTTTTATTGTGTTCAGATTTCTATGTATTTAGTATGTAAAGTTTTGTAGTTTTATTTTTGCAATTTGTTATGTTTTATCTCTTCTCTGTCCTGCCCTATGTGTTATTCAGCTGCTGTGACAAACCAAATTTCCCCCATCTTATCTTATCTTATCTTATCTTATCTTATCTTATGAGCCACACATTGAATTGCCAGTTTGTCAACTAATGTGTGGGAAAATTTTTACTGTAATGCTTAAAACAATAATTCTCAAAGATAGAAACAGATATGGATGTTTCACCATCTATGATACAGAACAGAATGAAAAGAATCATGGAATCTGGATGTTTTTCAGTGTATTAAGGTCAAGGCTTGAACTCTAAAATGAGCACCATGATCTCTGATCCCTCACACAATACCACGTCAAGAATCATTATTCATCTATAGCTGTTAGTATGTATAGACGTTAGAACAACATGGGATAGGACTGCTTTGGAGAACTTTTGTCAAAGCTATAGTCTGAGTTAAACCCATAACTGCCAGTTCACTCTCCACTGTGCCAAAAGGAAGCCACTGTCAACTGTGTCCAGGAGCGTTTTCAACCTCTCGGGGGTATTGGGATGGACCATCTTGCCACCAGCACTGGAAAATGCCTTTGAACAGGCATGTATATTTATAAGTAAAATTAAGTTGATGAAAAAGGAAAGTATGAAATATGTGGTGTTAATAGTGTCCAAAAAATACATTTTATATCACTGAAATTAACATTTGTCAACCATTTCTCAATTAATTGTATGTTGAAAATGTATTTCACATGTACAATGGTCATTTCCCATTAAACATGGTACATTTATACGTAATGTTGTTCCACATAACATCAACATTTGTGTTTGGCCCACAGCCCTTCATGCAGATTAAGTTTTAGCGTTTGATCTATGAATGAATGGGTGTGGACGACAGAAGGAGGTCAGAAAGTACCGTTTTAGCCCTCGAGCCTTGAAAACAGATTTAATTTTATGTTCCCAGGTTTCGAAACATCTACCTCTAAATCATCTAGAAAGAAATTTATACGTGCAAGTTAAAAATCTTGGAAAATACAGTTGCACCGATAAAACAGTTTTCCATCTTGGATTGTTATTAGATGCATCTTTCTTTTTCTCAGTCAGTTTTATGCTGTGCAGAACACTCCTCCGACTACAAAACTCACCTGTCTGTATGCAGTTCCCAACTTTAGTTTTCCCCAAACTGCACAGTGACTCACTCCTCTGACCTTGACCATGTAGGCTGCCTTAGTGTTTAGCTTGATCCTGTTGTCATTTGCCATTAGCTTCACATTAGTCCAGGGAGATTTGTGGACTGACCCCTCATCAAATCATTTACTTCAATGAATCAATTTAGCCTGACACACGCAGTATATTAATCAGCTAGCTTGGCTGGCTTAATGGCTCAATCAGAGGCAGAGGAAGGAGAGGGAAAGAGAAAAAGAACGACTCACGAAGGGTCACGAAGCAAAAATACTATCCTTAAATAACCTGCCAGCTGTGTGGATTCCACAAATCTTCTATGCTGGATTCCCTTGTCTATAATGTGAAATGAAAATTAGATGGAAGGAAACGTACTTTCATTCCTCCTTCTCTGGTTTGTGAAAAAGATAAGAAGCTATCTGCACAAATGACAAAGCTTCTATACAGTAGTGTTCTGATAACGTACTATGTAGGAGTGGGTTCAGAAAGGTCTTCAGCCTCTTATATTCGATCCCCTACAGTTCAGGTGCTGTTGATATGTTCTTATCCATAAGTAAAACCAACTACACAAGCAAAAATCAAGCATATGTCACCTATAGAAAAAGTCCTGTGAGGCAATGTAACATCCTACGAATACTCACATATTCACTCACCGTTTTTACTTTGAGGTCAGAAGTGAGAAATGCTGAATTCATAATGCATTATTATCACTATTAGTAAGTATATAGCTACTAATAGTATACTACCAGATGAAGAGTAGTCTTTTAGCAACATGGAGAGATGTAGAGAGCAAGTGGCAAGGAAATCTGCTCTAAAATGTAGCCAGTCTTTAAGTTAAATATAATTCCACAGATGGTCACAGGGTGGGACTGCAAACAAACAGCCCTGCCTGCCTTCCATATATTTAGAGAGAAGTCCCATTTTCTTTAAAAGTCAGACTTTTCCATTAGTCATTCAGGTTTCATCCCTTTTATGTAAATTCTCCTCATAAGTGATCTGGATCTCCATTTTACCCCCGTTAATCATGATATCAGGTCAAATAGGCTTGGATATCTGCCATGTTCAGCTTTGATTGACAGGTCTGTATAACAGCTCCCATACGGCTCAAGTTGGACCTTGAGACTTTTGTTGCATTTGATACAATGCATTTTCTTCATTGAGCTCACCTCTGACTCCTCACGCTCCCATACTTCCCTTTTTGTAGAAAAATAGTCACTTTTGGGTACAAAACTCAGCATGGCAACAGCCAAAACAAAAACTAATGGCTTCAAAATGGCAGTTCATAAATCCATGGGTGACATTACAGCTTCTCTGTCCTCTAATTATATAGTAGTTTAAAATAATAATAATAATTATTATTATTATTATTATTATTATTATTATTATTATTATTGTTGTTGTTGTTGTTGTTGTTGTTGTTGTTGTTGTTGTTGTTGTTGTTGTTATTATTATTATTATTATTATTATTATTATTATTATTATTATTATTATTATTATTATTATTCAGTCAATCAAATTTTATTTATATAGCGTCAAATCATAACAAAAGTTATCTCATAACACTTTACATAGCGAGTTGGTCGAAACCAGACTCTAAGCCAAATTATTATTAGTCAGACCAGTAAATTGAAAAAAGCATGACAGTACGTCTCTATTATTTTTTCTTCCGTCATTCCAAAAATATTCACACAAGGGTGAAAAATGCGTTCTCTGCATCTTGTTTCATCATTTTGATGTCTCCCTGCAACAATAACCATGTGTGCGTAATTATGCATACAACCCGTTTGCACCTCCTTTTGAGACGTGATAAATATAGACGCAGTTTCTATGAGCAAAATTGCTTTCAGGTTTGATAAATCACTTTACGTGTGCTAAATTTATATATTTACATTTTCTCCTCCCACCACACGCACAGCTGTGTGTAAACGCCCCAGTTTGCATATTCATTGTGCCAAATGTACTAACTGGACACAAACGCGCTATTTTGCACCTTTGAAAGACGCAACCCTTAGTGCGCACTTTTAGTAAATCAGTTTGTAATTTTTTTGTGTGTGCAATGAGTTTGCACACGTTTTAATACAAGCAAACCTTTAGCAGATCTGGCCCTATGTCTTTGCTCGGTTGTTGTAGTGTTTCCATCCTCTTTCAGTCCTTTTATCACTGTCCACTCCACAACATAAACAAACATGGCTGAGTTGATAGTTGGCAGCCACAGCAAACAAAGTCCTGTGTTAACACGTTGGTACACACACAAACACACACACACGCACACACACACTGGCTCATCATGGGCTGTTAATTTGTTGACTGATGGTGCCGTTTAGTGTCATCCATCCATCTACCAGCCATCCGTCACAGCTCTCTCCATCTGTCCTTTAGACTCTTTCCATCCTTCTTTCCCTCCTTGTATCCCTCTGTTCTCTATTTCAGATAGGGAGAAATACATGCCCACTGTTGATCCAAAAAGTGCCAGTTATCATTATTTCTATCACCTACCACGTTCAACCTTTTCTACGCACCCTTTTGCTATTATTCCTTGTTTCCTCTCGTACTTTCTACTTTTTTCCAGTTGATCATTCATTCCGTCGGCTCTGCACTGCATCTCCCAGACTTGTAGAAAGCCACTCAGTCTGGCGTATGCCTGCGCTGCTGTCTTTGTGTACAAGGCTTCACCTAATCTTTGGCTCGCACTCCATAGGGGCCTGTTAACGACACATGCCTGTCTGCATGCAACACCACTGTGAATAGAGGAGATTACACTCACATTAACACAGTGAGCTAAGACGCTGCTGGTTGGCTGGCTTTCAGCACTTATCCTACACCAGTGGCTTCTATCCCACAGCTACAAACATTGTTTTAAAAAGTGTCTACTGTAAGTTAGTGGGTGTGAAGTGACAACTGTAAGAAATCTGAACACTGTCTTGTTGATAAGCAAGTGGAAATAATATTTGCATACATCATTCTTGACTGTCTATGAAGAAAATGAATGGACTAAAGATGGCAGAATATCTAAATAAGTAAACAGTTTACAGTGAGATGCAGGAAAAAGTCAGGACACAGACAGTGCTAACAGTAAACTGCTGGTGTTTTCCTGTGTACATTTAATATTTATTATAATCATACTGCAATTTTAAAATAAATAAATAAATGAATGAATAAATAAATACAGTACTAAACTGTAAAGCGAAACATATGTTAAAAAACATCTAAAGTAGATATTAATAGGTTAAAAGTTTTTGTTGTGTATATAAAAAATTGCAAAAACAAATGTTAGTTTTCATTGGTCTTTGTGTGGATCCAGAAACCTTTTATGGAGACATTTCTTATCAACATACAGGGGTTGGACAAAATAATGGAAACACCTTCTATGATGCCACAATGTTAGATGTTTCCATTATTTTGTCCAACCCCTGTACAGTGGCTGCTTGAATGCTTACCTGTTGCATACCTAACTACCTATTAATATATGGATTCTGAGAAGGATGCTGTTTCAATCATAGACTGTATATAAATAGCAGACAAATCTTCTGTGACATCACCTATTGGTTTGTGAACTGTATGAACCCTTGAGATGGGCGGCATGGGCGTCACGGGCGTCACCATGTTGATTTTGTAAAAACAAGTGCGAGGGGTGAAAGCAAAACTTACTGAACACACCCAAAACTGCACTGCTGCACACTAATGGTGTCATAATAAACACCATAAAGTAATTTCAACTACTTAGCAACTTGATAAATACAGTTGTGATTGATAACAGGACTGTCATAATCATACAGTATAACAAAGTAATAATTACAGCTGCCTGAGCTAATTAGCAGGCTGGACCATCTACTTCAATCCAAATGCTAACACCAGCTAGTACTGTTAAATTATGCTTGTACCAATAAACTTCATGCGAGAATCCTCTGATTCTCTTGTTAGTGTAACTACAGCAGTGCTCAGGAAAAAAGGAGTTACTTTTAACTAGTCCATTGACCCGTAGGGATCCACAGGTTCTAGATGCGGTAGTTTTTATGCTGTTGTGTATTCGTGCATGCTGTATCATATTTGTCCAACAGTCACTGCCAAAGCATTCCGGGTATGGTAACGTGATAGTAAGGCTTTTGTATTCCAAAATTACTAATGTCTCCCAAAATATTTGTCCTGTCAACTTGCCATTTTCGCTAGTCTGTTCCTTGACCACAAATACAAAAGTATGCCAAACTGCAGCAGTCAGCTCTTTCCAGATTCTGTGTGAATCCAGAGACTAGGGCATTACTGACTTCAGATTTTCTTCAGATCGACTTACTTGTTAATAAAGTTGAAGTCGAGTCGACTAGTCGTATCATGACATTATCACATTGACAGCTGAGGAACACCACAGACACACAGTCATTGAACAATGAGCAACTTGTATTAACATTTGCTGTAACATTAACAATGTACAGTAAAGAGCAGAATAAAAAAACTTGCAAGACACAAGCATCAACAGTCCTTCTTAGACATTTTAACCCAAACAAAACATAGGCTAACACCTTGAATTTTCTTTTAAATTTAAGTGAACAACATAAAGTGGGAAATGGTTCAGACAGTGGCAGCCAAGATGCACAGCATGTTAGAGAAAAGAGCACATTGACTTAATAAAATAAATGAACAGAATAAGCCAAACACACTGGCTGTCCAAATTATTATTCAGTATTGGTCGTGCTCGCATGGTTCACAGAACCTTAACCCTAACCCTTAGACAACAGTTTTTCTAGATCACAATCAATGTAGTAATCCTACTCTGACCTACCTACCTTCAGTCTTGGTCTTACACTAGTGATGCGCGGGTCAGGATTTTTTTTTTTTCAGCCTGCTTTTGTGGAATCATTTGACCCACCCCACACATAAAGTGACATTTTTTGGACCCTAACCAACCCGACCCAGGTCTACTGATCCACGCATCACTACCTTGCATTCCATGTTTTCATGTAGAAAAATGAGTATTGACATGCGCTGAATGAAGACTCACGCACTGTGATGGAAGGGAGAGAGAGAATAACACGTGACTAGTCAACTCCTCCAAAGTAACGTCGACTTGTGCCACAGACATCGACGTGTCAACAAACTGGCTTTTCTGTTAATTCCCTACCCAAGACACACATACATGCACGCACACAGAGGCCACTTGGCTTTTATAATATAGATTTAAAAAAAAGACCTCTGAATGTCTGACTTGGCAGCTGAGCTAACGCTAGTCAAATACAAACAACATGGAAGATGCTGAGGCCCTCACCTGTCAGTCACAGCAGCCACTCTATTCAGCATATGTACATTTGAGTCTTTGGTTAATCATAATGGGTGAGTTATGTAAAAATTCACTCACTGCACAGTTGCACTGGAGAGTGAAATGCATTATACAGACCAACCAAAACTGTTTATTGTACCAGGTTGTAAACATGCTTTTTTCCGCTATAAAGTTTATCACGTTCATTTGGGGATCTACACGGAGTGACTCAGTTTTGGAGATAGCCCCCCAGTGGACAATGAAGTTACTACAGATTTTAGTCTTCTCTTTTCAGCCATAGAGGTTGCTACATTGTCTCAATGCTCATCAAAATGTTGCAGTACTAAACCGATACCATTAAAGGTATGCAAGCTGTAATATGTAACATTTCCAGATTAAATTATATAAGAAACACTGTGCCCATGTTATATATGTTTGTTGACCTACTTACATTATCGCAAATGTTTCTAAAAAATACTAAAGTTCAGAGAAATCTGTAGTCGTATTCAACATAATGGCTCCTTTTGTTTAGTCGTCTGTCAATAGGGTCATGTTACTAACATTACTTCAACAATGAAATGGCGTGAATATATGTCACTAAATGTGAATTAATCTTTAAATCATTACCTCATCTGTAAACACTATTACAGGCTAAATCCCATCAGATAGATGTTAATCAGCAATGCAGGCAAGAACAACAACCCATGATCTCATGCCCTTCCACAACAAAGACCTGGATCAACAGACATTGCATACAGATAGAGAGGAAAATCTCTGAGCAATTCTAAAATTAACTTTATGGATTTTTCCTTTAAACAAAGCAAAGATGCAAAAGACAGCAGACTGTAGTCAGTGTTTCTAAGTGTCTCATATGAGTTAAATTAAAGGCATACTTGAGAAATCACACTATTAGTAAGACAGAGTGAGGGACAGTACATACTGGACAGCTTAGCATCAAGAGGCCTAACACAGAGACAAACATCAATATCATTGTTCACACTTGGGCACAAATTAGTTCTCAAAGAAACACAAGATACAACAAGACCATACAAACTTCATTCAGAGTCCGCAAATCCCAGAATGCTGAAGGATTTGAACCCAGAACCCTTTAACTGTATGGTAACAGTGCTACAGCAGCACAGTATACCACTTGATATTGATATTTGCCTTAAAATTCTCTGGCAAGCACATGGATTTTGTTGGATGAATAACTGCACTGATGCACTTGATTTATGAATGAGGGGAAAAAAACTCCAAAGAGAAGTTTTTAATCTCTAAAGAGACTGAACTGCCATGGTCATTTTATAGTTATCAAACCAAAGCTAAGACATGTCGGGAGCACCTTCATGTCATTTTAATCCAACCTGGCACTTCTCATAATGGTTCTTATGTTTATGTTGCCCCACGGCAGACAGCCTCCCTAACTTTGTTAAGGCAGGACCATCCATTATGGGACAGAGCTCAGTGTGATTATTTATGCACACTTAAGTCCGAGTGCATCAGTGTGTAATTCACTGTAAGCAGGCTTCATTGGAATTGCAAATCAATGCCCCAGCACGCTTTACCTCAACTCCCTTTGGAACTATCCCTCCATCTCTTCTCCTTCCACCCCTTTTTTTTTTTTTACCTCCCTCCCCTCTCCATCTCTATCTGCTCCCAGCCTGTATTGGATAGTTTGTCTTCCAGCTCCTGTCTGGCTACTAAAGCCAGCTAGCACTTGTTTCTGGGCCTAGGGCCAGCTCCAATCAGGACTAGAGGAACAGGAGAGAGGGAGGGTAGGTAGTCAGACCTGGTCCTGACCAAAGATTTCCGTGGTCAAGAAGTACATGTTCGTGGTCAAGAAGTAGATGTTAGTTTCAGAGATCAGTTAACTAAATACTTCATGTTTATGATATAATTCATACTAACTATATGCTACCCAGCCAACAAAAAAGTCTCCACCTTAAATATGGAAATAGATAAGATTAACAATAATTAATATGTTTCAGCTAGAAACTAGTTATTTAACTCTACCTGATGCACTGAATAGCTTCTCATTTCTTAAACATCCATCAGTTTGATAGAGAACATCAAGCCTGGACTGTGTTTCAGTGGAAAACGGTCATGTGGTCTGATGAGTCCAGACTGATCCTGTTCCAGAGTGATGGATACCTCAGGGTGAGAAGAGAGGAGGATGAAGTGAATACCCATCATGCCTAGTGTCTACAGTACAAGCCTGTGGGGGCGATGTCATGATCTGGGGTTGATTCAGTTGGTCAGGTCTAGGCTCATTAATGTTATATGTCCAAAAAATGAGGTCAGCTGAACCTGAATATACTGAATGACTACAGCAACACTTGTCATGTAGATCAACTTTATTTAACGTTAAAATGACACCAACAAAGTCAGCATTGTTCCAAGGTGAGACTAACATGCTGAGTGTCATAACTGATGCTATAGTGAATGTGTTTTGTGATCAAAGCTAAACACAATCCAACAAAAATACTGTGTGTGACTTTTTTTCTGGACAGTCTATTTTTTAAGCTAGGACTGTTATATTGTGCTACATTGTGCTAAAATAAAGACACAAAATCAACCACAAAACTAAGCCTTTAAAATAAGAATACATTAAACAAACTCATACAGTGTTGACTATAAATGTCCCTGCAAGGAGACTTTTTTTTCAGCACAGTAGAGCATCTGCAGTAGGAATGGGAATCGTTAAGAATTTAACTATTCTGATTCCATTATCGATATTGCTTATCGATCCAGTTCCTTATCAATTCTCTTACTGATTCTCATTGGGTGAGGGAATAAAAGTACAAATAGGTGTGTTTGCATTAACTGTCTTTTATATTTCCATCTCTACACAGAAAATATAACATATACAGTATGTACAAATAATAACAGATGACGCCAGGCCCGGTTCGGGGGGGGGGGCGTACAGTGAAAGTGAAACTAAAGAGGCTTTACTAATTCCTCTATTGCCACATTTCTACTACGTGACACCGGTTCAACTCGGCTCAGCTTGTGCACCTCATTTCCTTTCCCTTCTTACCTTCGGAAACTTGTATTTGAGGAGTTACGATGTTTGTTGCCCACACTGGAACCGTAACCAGCCCGGCGTTCACACTGCCACTACATTCACAAGCGTCGCTAAGTAGCGTACCAAATATGTGACATTCCTGTAAATGATTCACATGCTGTGGACAAATGTTTGAGGATATTGGAGGGACACCACCCTTTTGAAGACATGGAAGCTTTGACAGTGTTCCAAGTAAGTGGACCTGGTGTTGTCTTTTTAGACCGTTTCTGCCTCAACGCCATGTTGGCTACGTTCTGACCAAAACAGTGCAGCGTATGTGTGACGTCATCATGCATGCACAACGAAGGCGGAATCGATAAACAGAATCGTTAAGCAGGCAGGCAAACGATTCCAAGGAATCAAGCTACTGGGAACCGGTTCTCAAAAAGAACCGGTTCTTGATTCCCATCCCTAATCTGCAGTACATTGGATATCACTATGGAGATAAATGCCCATTACGTTGACACTTTAAAGAAAACTTAGTTTCCCCAATTCCATCAAAAACTTAAATAAGCACTGAGTATTTAACAAGTCTGTCTAATAACAGTGAGCACCCATGGCTTAGTGGCTAATGTAAAGCTACTCAGATGTTTTAGATGCACATTTTGCCGCACCTGAAAACTGATCAGTCGATTTCTCAGAGTTAAACAACAGATGGTCATGTAGGCAACTTCTTGTGTTTGCATGAATAGAAAGTATGTGTAAAGATTCTGTTGATGCAAACACCGGAGATCATTATTTGTGTCCCATTTACAATCAGAGAAAATGCTATTTTGTTTTGTAACTATCTCATTTAATTGTTATTTATGCTCCTAAACCTAACCAGAAGTCTAAATTTAAGAGTTCTCAGTTATCTGGAGTTTTCTGCATACAAAAAATGTTGTGTATATATGTTGTTTTGCATGGCAGTCATGCTGTTCAGAGGATAAGCCATATGGGAGGACAACAAATAATAGATTGTTTTCCTGCTGAATGGGATCTTTGTTTAGATTTCCTGCAGGATATATAGAAATAATTTAGATGTGAAAATGTAATGTAAATGACAATACCTGCCCATGACTCAACAATCAAAAGTTGTTCATCTAAGACTCATCTCATGCTCTGTCTATGTAAATGTGAATATTTTTCAAGGTTTTTCTTTACACAGAAATGGCTTTGTACATCACAAAAACAGATATTTTTCCAAATGTTTTGCTTTTCTTTTCTTTTTTTTCTTTTTTTTTTGAAAAATTAAGTTATTTTGTTTTAAACTCTGGGTTGTGTACAGGGACAAGGACAGGGGAAATGGATAGTTTGGAAAACCTTGGTGACACACTCCATTTTGTGTATGTCTGTTATTGCTTTATGTAATGAGTCTGCTCCTGAAACATCAAATACAGATGTAGAGATCAGTGTATGACCTGCAGTAGCTTGGTTAAAAGCCCATTGATGCTCATTTTATGTACATTTCAAATGTCAAGTGTCACTGCCTTTATACTTCCATGTGTCCATTGCATTGGAATGAGTGTTTATCTCTCAATCCACCAGAGGATGCCACTTTAAATTCACATATTGGCCAAATATCTGGTAATGACAGATAAGGTATTACTAATACTGATATTGAGAATGTTAGTTGTCGTAAATATGTCAGTAGTGTTTCACAAACTCACACAGTTGTTGTCTTGAAAAGTTATACCATTTCTAGAAATTATTCTCTTCCATTCTCAACACTGCCCCCACAGTTCCTGATGGTACTGCTCCATTTCCTCTGTTTGGGTTCACATCCACAAGCTCCCAAAGGATGGACAGAAATATGGACATAATGAACCTAGAAGAGGACAAGACACCTTGTCATTAACTGATTAATTGAGCATAAATGGACCTTAAATCCTCTGTGTCTGTTACATCCAGTATTACCCACAGTGTCCATAGCTAAAAGTTACACAAACAATGGCTTGTTTGAATGTTTGTATGTTTAAAGCCATTTTTGTACTGGTGTTGTGGACAGAAATAACAGAAGGTGTGTCTTTAGAAAAATATCATGTTTGTGTGGACAGCATATCAGTTTGTTGTGTGTAATTACAATCACTAGTGGGAATGTTTCAGTATTGTTTCTGCAACAGGTACCACATTCCTACTTCTTTGATGAAGGCTTTTTGAGTTGGCAACAGATGGATGTTTTGTGATACACTAAATGTGGGAGGAGGTGCAAGTTCCTTTAAATGCTCTAATGGCATGCTGTCCCATGTGGTTGTGAATTGAAAGGGGGAAAAAAGGTGTACAGTTGAAATGTCTGGACCAGAGTCCCATCTTTCCTGTCTTTGATTATCCTGTTTTATTGAAAAGACATCATGCTTTCAAGGTTTCTTTCTCTCATTTCTGTGAGAGCAGCAGCAGAAGCCAAAAATACAGAAAGAGAGGGAGGGGGAGGATGATTTGAGGGCAGGAAAGGGAAAACATGCAAAAGGGGGGAAAGTGGAGAGAGAAAAGAAGAATAAAAAGCAAGGGAGATTTGGCATGTTTCAAACAAGTGTGGGAGGAAGAGGAGGAGGAGATGCAAAGAAGAACCTGGAGAAAACTGCCTTTCCTCCGCCCTTCCATCACTTTTTCAACTCTGGATCTCTGCCTTCCTTTTCTCTAACATAGTGTATCCTTCAGGCTTCTCCGTTCCGATCTCCTCACCAGCCGTTGTATTAGAGGAACCTTTTACTGCTGCCTCGGCCAAATCAGTCACACTCCCTTCTCTCGCTCACTGCATCTCACACACATTTTCTTCCCTGAGTCTCTGTCTCTTCCTCAGTCTTTCTCTCTTTTTCAAACACTTTTTGTCCCCTTTTCTCCAGCTCTCATCTTTTTTTTTTACACTACTTCCTCTCCAATCTTTTCCACATCAGCCCCCCAGTCTGCTTTCTTTGACACGCTTTCGCCTTACAATGTGCCACGACTCTCTGTCCTCAGAACAAGCCTCTATCTCTCAGTTTATCCCTCCTTAACCTCTATTTACTCTTTCAATCCATCCTGGCCTGAAGATATATCCCAGACGTTCACTCTCACTTCCATCGTTTGCCTTCCTCCCTCCTCCTCCCTTTCTGATTTCTTCTGCAATTTCCTGCCATTTTGTCCCATTCGTTTTCTCCCTCTCATCCTCCACATCCCCGCCACCCTCCTTTTCGCCCCTTCCACCCTGTCTCGTCACCCTCTCTCCACCACTTTCTCTGCCGTTATTCGCTTTTTTTCCTATCAGCAAGTCAGGCCTCAGGTCCTGAAGCCAAATGAGATTTGGAGGCCGGACCCTGTGAGCTCTTCCCCCTCTTTAGATTGGAGTCAGTTACTGTAGACTGCATGCAGGTATAAACCATTTAGGCTTCCAAGCACTTCTTACCCAGCCACACATCAAAAAGAAGGAGGGAAAATTCACTTTTCCCTTGCCTGCTTTTTACCTCTCTTATTGTTTTACCTGACGTGGCTTTGAATATTTCTACATCATACAAAGACTGGACACATGGGATGCTTGCTCTAAAATTCTACAAAGTTTCATACAGAATGTAATATGTAAAATTCAACTCACTATCATTTTTAAAATCTTAACCGAACTCTTTTCATGCAGCATGCATGTTTTTGCATAACTTGCACCTTCCTGTTGGAGCTAGTTGTCTGTTGAGCTCCACAAAGACCAGTGATGTGACAACTTTGATAGAAACAAAGTTTTGTGAAATCTAGCTTTTTAAACTGGTTTCATACATTACGAGAATGACAGTATTTTTGTTTATTTCCTTACTTAGGGCTGGATCAATAACTGGTCCAACTAATTATACACAGAATTGTGCAGCACAAGCCCCCCCCCCCCCCCCCCCCCCTTTGCACCTATCCATTAATATTCAATTCAGCTTTATTTATGTTGCACAAATCACAATGATTATCTCCACGCACTCACAAATACAAATTAAGGCATTAAAAAGAATATGGACAGAACAGGAGGTTATTGGACAGAGGAGAGAGAAAAGAACAAAGTACAGAAAACACCAAAAAACACCGACACTGGACAGCACAAGATATGCTGGCATAAAGAAACACTCATAGTTTTGCACTTGAGGGAAATTTTCCCTTGTTTGCTCAAGTGTTTCTCCATATTCCAGCTACTGGTGGGTTCATAATAAAGAAAAAAACCCTCTTACTGTGTGTTGTTAATAAGCAGGGACAGCACTCTCCATATTTATGTTTCTATAAAGTTTCACGTCATCAATACAATCCACTGAAGTGTCCATCAAAATAGGCTCCAATTAATGTAATTCAGGCTGGTCTGAAACATGTTTGATTAATGTCCGACAGTTATAATAATGTGTGACTCAATACATGTATCTGCAGAAATATTGGTACCGATGTTCTGTTAGGTGTTGCAGCTGGATATGTGTCCCTGCACATCTGAACACCATCTACACACAGATCAGTCAGGGTAAGATGGTTAAAAATGGTGTATGGTCTAAAACTGCACTACGGGATTATGTTTAGGTGTATGTATCAGGTGTATGGATTAAACTTTCACAAATGTAGTCATGATGTTTTTCCTTCAATAGGATGACTCCATGGACAGTAGTGGAGTGGATAGAATGGAGTCTACAGACTTGGGGCCTGATGTACTAAAGGTTTGCGCATGTAAAAATGTGAGTAAACTTGACTGTGCATGCAAAAATATGTTGAAGCTTATCTGCTAAAAAGATGCACCAAGTGTTGGGCCTCTCAAATGGGCGAAATAGCTTGCGCAACCCATTTAAAGTGTTTGCCTTGATGAATTTGGAATATGAGTGTTTCTGCCAGAATGTGCAAAAATGAATGGGAGGAGTAAATGCAAATATTTATTTAGCTTGTACAATGTGATTTACCAAACTTAAAACTGATTGAGGTGGCTGATTTTGCATCTATATTTAGCATGTCAGAAAGACAGGTTTTAGCTGGCACAGCCCCTCACTAAACTGGCTGCAGTTGTGGCAAGAATGCAATATAGGCACATCCAAAGGAAACGCAGAAAACCAACCTCTTCTGCTTGCCTCAACATTTTTTGAGTGACAGAAGAAAAAATGATTGAGAGGGTATGCCCTCTCTTGTAGCAAAGGCTACTTTTGCACTTGATCTGATGATTGTGATTAAAAATATACACCGACATTAGGCTACAGTGTGACAAAATTCTGTGCGTCTGACAGTCATTCTATTCAACAACCCCCACAGCCCCCCCCCACCTCTACAATGAACCTGGCGCCACTGCCCAGCAGTGCCATTTTAGGACTTCTAGATAAACTAGGGGATGATTTGGGGCCAGTCATAAGGAAGAGTCATGCAATACCTTGTATGACAAAATTCCCCACAACGTTACATTTCTGTGCATCTGGATCATTCCAACACACTGTTGCCATTAGTGCTGGCGTATCCCAGAGCTGTTTTTACAGCATACTGTTTCCATAACAACAACCAGTAGCACATGCAAAATTCTCCTTTAACTATTGTGGTCTCCAAGACTTTGCATCTGTTGTCATTTGTGCAGGCAATCTTAGTTGATCACTCATGACACGCAAATCAATAGCACGTGCATTTTTTAGTGCGAGTAAGCAAATTTGCCCCTGTTATTTGCCATCTTAGTAAATCAGGCCCTTTGAATTTATTTGTAGCTTTACGCTTTACTCTTAGATGTATTGACAAATTTAAGTGGACAGGTGGCTTAGCGGGAGGGTGATCAAATGTGTTCCTTGTCATTAGCCCCTTTTACACAGCACTTCTGTTCCGGGAATATTTAACTTTTATTCCAGAACGACGTCTGTGTAAACAAAATGGCGGGATCATTTGGTCCCACCTCTGTCACGGCTCTGTAATGCCTCTGGAGGTAGTAACAGAACCGTTATGAATCATAATTCCAGAACGCTATGTAAAAGGAACACCTCTCGCTCTGTAACCAAGGTGTGATGTTTTGATGATGTATTGTGTGTGCAACCCCGTGCCAGGGGGATTTTAAAATGAGCGCAGGCTGTGTACAGTAAACAAACATATCAATGCTACCAGAATGATGTTGAACTGGGGATGCATGAGCTGTTGTCACTTTGGATGAAGGAGTCCATCTATGCTAACGTTTGTGTAACGATGAAAGACAGGCCGACTCTGCTTGGGGTATTTCTGACACGCAAGTTATATGTCACACTATATCAGGGGTCACCCATCCTGGTCCTCGAGGGCCAGTATCCTGTATGTTTTCCATTTTTCCCTCTTCCAGCACACCTGACAATCATTATCAGGCTTCTGCAGAGCTTGATGATAGGTTTTTCATTTGAATCAGGTGTGTTGGAAGAGGGAAATATCTAAATCTATCTATGTATACCGGCCCTCAAGGACCAGGATTGGTGACCCCTGCTCTATATGCTGCGCTGTGTCACCACTCCTTTGATTCCGGAACGCAGGTCCACTATGTAAAAGTCCAGCCTGTCTCACCTCTGTTACTCCTTTTGGCTTGGCTGTGTAAATCGGCCAGTGGTGGCAAAAGAGTGGGATCACCATCATGCCTTTTTTCTGGGATCTCTGTGTAGAAGTGGCTTTTATTTCTGTTCCAGTCTTTGTTGTGAAGTCTAGTTTTTCACTGGGTCTTCCATGTTTACAGTATGGAGTATCCAACATACTCATTTTGAAGTCCTTCATAAAACTGTACATTCAGCCCAGCATCACATCAGGAGCATCTACCTAGTGAAGCTGGATTCTCTCAGAAGTACCATTGTTTTTTTCTTTATGACAATTTAATGAATTCTCCAATTCACCTTTCATCGACCTCATGACATTGTCAATTAAGGTGAAGGAAAAAGATATAGGATGCCATTTTTGACTGCTTGAAAGCAGCCCCTTGCCTTGGGTCAGCCCCATTTCTCCCTTCTATATAATGTGTTTTTCGGTAGCCCTATATTCAGGCTTGTATCTGTTGTGTTTTTCACCATGTTTCCATTGGACTGCTTGTTTTGAGTATCAGCCCTCTTTGGATACACTGATTTCTGCTCACCATATAACCTTATTTCCTCAAACAAATTCCTAAATCGGGCCTGCCTGTTTTAAGTCTGAATGTCTGGGTTATTAGTCCTGTTCAATAGGTGTACATGCCTCATTTGATTCCATTTATTGTAACCCATAGTTTACAACATCAGGCAGTCAATCTTAATACTAAATGGAACTTTTAACCATATCCATCACTATCTGTTTACTATTGTTATGACCATGAACTATTATCTAACTTTAAAGTTCATTTGAGATTATGAGTAACCCCTCACTCTGCAGCTCCCCTCAGTTCTGCAGCGCTTTACTGTAACTTTTATCTGTTTAGAGTCAGGTTCACAACTTTACTTTCTTTTTGGTTTCCTCCAATTACTTTTACTGTAACAGCTCTGAAGAGCCAGTATGGGAGGCTACAGCTACCTCTTGTTGATGTACTGTTGTCAAAGAAAACCTGATGTCCTGTATTGTCATAATTTCTATTAGAGATAATATGACAATATTATTCTGTAAATTGTTCAAATGTATGTGTTTTAAAGACAATGTAGGGAGCTGCATTAAAAAAAAAAAAAAAAAAAAAAGGAAAGTACGGCGACTAGGTGGTAGGATCTAAATCATAATTTTAATTTATTTTATTTTTATTAATGTATTCTTTCAGAGTCTTACTTCTCTGTAAGAGGTATTTACTTAAGCTGAGGGAAAACAGGTACTGTTCATGTTTAGCCAGTTCTGTTCCATTGACCAGTAGGCTTATCGTCCAGCTCATTACTCTGTGTATTTGTGGGTATTCTTCCTTTTCTGCTCTTTGTACGGCTCTGTAACTCCTTTAGATCTGTTTTTTTGTGGAGCCAGTTGAGACTAGCTCTGGGTTGAGTGGACTCTAAATGGGTGATGGGGGAGAAACAGTAGTTAGCTCCCTCCTAGCTCCATCCAGCAGGATCCAGCCTTAAGTCAATCGAGGGCTAACCGTGCGTGACAGGCCATGGCGGTGGGGTGCTCAATGGGAGGAAATGGAGTTTGTATCCATATTGGCCTATTTAGGTCACAAGGAATTCTGGGACAAGACAGGCTTGATTTTTTTTTTCTTTTTTTTTGAGTAGCTGGATATATATCCCTTTATTCAAAAGTGCTCCACGTACCATATAAAAGTACATAAACAGTTATTTCTGGTATTTAATCTGATTAATGTGCAAGGAAGTGCATAAAAAAGAAGCTCACTAGGAATATGTTTGTAAAAGTGTTATTTCAATGCAAAAGAGGAGATAGATTTTTACATGCCAGTTTATTTAGAATATAATGAATATCACACTATGAGAAGCAGTTGACATTAAAAAACGAGGGGAAAAAAGCAACTAAAAGCACTGATCTGGTCATAAGTTTTATTACTTTTCCATTGACAACAGTAGGTGTGTAAAAAGGACAAAGACTGACAAATGTGAAGGTTGCTCTTCACATATTAGTTCTGCTTAATCCTGGAAGAGCCTTTTTTATTTGTCTGAAATTAGTTGCTTGATTAGAAGAAGTATGCTGAGTGCAATCAAAGAAACAACAATTAACAGTGCATTTACTGCAAAAAAAGAAAAAAAGTCAAGTGTTGTGCTTTAGAAGTCAGTCACTCAGTGTTTTCCTGAGGGGTTTAGAGCTCTTTATGGCCCACGTAGACTTGACTTTAAACATTTCTCTGAGATCCATAGACAGTCTGTCCCACTGCTTTGAAAACTGTGACCTTCACTATGACTCATTTGAGATGTGTGCATCGTGTCAAGCTGAAAATCTGTCTACGGCAAACTATAAAGTACATTAGCTGCATTTTTTCCTGGTACTGTTGACCTGACCACTCAAGTTTGAGCTTTTTCTGCCTTAAATCTACTTTTTTCTCTAACTCACTCCTTAGTTTCTCAAAAGCTTGGAAAATTGAAAATAAGATAATAACACACCAGACAGACCAACATTGCAGGCCACCCCAAACTTCTTCAGCTCAAGACTTAAAAGTATGTTGTGAACTGTGATTATGTCTACATTTTCTATGACTCTTCTGCCATCAAAACACTGCACACAGCATCTTACATGACTCCTTCACCTTTACTTCAGTAAAGGTTATTTATCTTGAGATTTTATTTGCCATGTGATGATATACAAGCAGTATTTAAGTGTTTCATCAGATACTTCTTTGTCTACATCCTGTTTGTATCTGGTTCTACCTGCCTTGACTGCCTCACACCGTCTCTATTTCCTAACTCCCTGTTCCTCGGCAGGAGGTTGATGCACTGAGCCGACCACAGCTGGATGCCAACTTCGCCTATTGCCAACATAACTCATAGCACAGCAGGCCGGTCCTGTGCCACCTCATGCCAGGAGAGCAGATTAGAGCCACTTCACCTCCTCCTGCTGGTACGCCAGCTTTGCTCCACCTCAGTCCTCTACCCGTGGGTGAAGAGGTGCCAATCCAGCTGTGTCCAGCCCCCTTAAACACTTGGAGTGGACAAGGTTCATGAACAAGGCTGACACACAGGGTGAGGACCACTTCATTTTAAAGCTTTTTTAAGACATCACAGCAGGATTCTAGCTGTTCATTATGTTTCACATCATGTAATGCTGTGTGTTTGACTGAATACTGCATTTATATGTGAACTGATTATTACTGCAATGACATGGACAACCTTGTAATTATATTGATGCATGTTTCTCTAAAAAGTCTAGGTCTCAGTGTGTATTCAGATATATTAATGTGGAGGCTTTTTTAACAAAAACTGGTTTCCAGAAACATCTGTAAAATATCAGTATCAGTACTTTCAGAGTAGTGGCTGATCCATCTTCTAATTATTAGTAGAAAATGCGGAAATGAATAATAGCATCTAATGAAAAACACTCATACTCCATCTAATACCACATCACAACAACAACTGTGGCAAAGTTTCAAATGTTTGTGTTGATGAACTACATTCCTTTAGAACATGATATTATTAAGTATTTTATACTTGAATTTGCACAAATTCTAACTTTAGATTTATTTTCCTAGTCCTATTGAGTTAACCCTTTAAGCATCAAAGTCACGATATTGTGACAAGCAACATAACTGAATGAAACAGACAGTTTGTTGAAATCTTCATATCAAAATTGAATATAAAAAAAAAAACTCCAGCACCTAAAGGGTTAAAATGCTGAAGGACAAATGCAGAGAGTCCTTTTGTCCAAGTAAAGTACTATAAGAAATGGAACTCCAGAAAGAACAAGAGAAAAGAATGGTAGTGATACTAGTGATACATAGCACTGAATACATTAAAACTCGTGTTTCAACCTGTGTGTAATAACATGTAAACAGATTATTTAGTCAACAAAAAAACTCAGCACAGTGTAATTTTACACACACACACACATATATAAATATATATATATATATATATATATATATATATATATATATATATATATATATATATATATATATATATATATATATACACATACAGAGTGGGGAAGCAAAATTTACAATATTTTGAGGCAGGGATTGAAAGACAGTGTATGACCAATTAGTTTATTGAAAGTCATGAGAATTTATTTGCCACAAGAAAATTTACATAATAGAAAATGTTTTTATTCTATGTGTCCTCCTTCTTTCTCAATAACTGCCTTCACACGCTTCCTGAAACTTGCACAAGTGTTCCTCAAATATTCGGGTGACAACTTCTCCCATTCTTCTTTAATAGTGTCTTCCAGACTTTCTCGTAATAGTTTTGCTCATAGTCATTCTCTTCTTTCCATTATAAACAGTCTTTATGGACACTCCAACTATTTTTGAAATCTCCTTTGGTGTGACGAGTGCATTCAGCAAATCACACACTCTTTGACGTTTGCTTTCCTGATTACTCATATGGGCAAAAGTTTCTGAAAAGGTATGGATAATAGTGTTAGGTATGATTATGACATCAATATATGTTTGGTTTCAAAACAATTGACATAGTGCCTGCTGAGAAAAAAAAACTAAATGTTCATTGTAAATTTTGCTTCCCCACCCTGTATATATATATATATATATATATATATATATATATATATATATATATATATATATACACACACATATATATACATATATATATATATATATGTTTTGTTTTTTTTTTGTTTTTTTTTCATAGGATACCCTTTGGTGGAATATTACATCGCTATAAAATTCAGATACATAATGGCATATATGTTGTCACTGTGCGGTGTGCATTGTGGTTCCAGTCTTTACTCATGGACAGATTGCTTCAGTTTGTCATGATAATTTCAGCCATCATCAGTTGTGTAGTAGTTTATGAAAGTTTTTTGTTAAAATAAAACTTCCGGCTGTAGTTGGACAAGTCTCTGCAGGATGATACCTCTTCAAACATAATATACAAAGAGCCATCAGTCAGAATAATCACTCTAATGTAAGTGGAGAGTTTCTGTAGCTCTGAAACAAATTCATACGTGTGACTAGGCTTGTTGCTATGCTTCTGTGGAAACAAGATATACGATTGTGAGTCATGGAGGTATTTTTTTCTTTTGGAGTTCATGAGGTGCGGTTTTTTGTTTTTTTTTTAGCTCTGTACTTTATACTTTTTGGTTTAAAAAAAAGTACCCCATTTATGCTGAGTGGCACTTCAGCAAGAGAACATTTTTGCAACAGATTTCATTTGCAAGGCTTGGGGGAAACAGCAGACTATTATTTTGCTTAAGACTGAGTTGTAAAAACTCTGTGAAACTGTTACAAAATGACAAGTCTAACCACTGCAACTGTACTTTTGGTGTCATGTAAACCCATGATGGCACTTTGAACTGGATGGAAAAAAATAAAATAATTGACTGATCAAACAATTAATCAGTCCATATAACTTTCTGAAGGTTATCAGTGTAGTCATTGTGATTCAGCCTTTAAAAGAGTATTTGGAGGAAATAAAGGTATTACTGACTTGTTTGGGGTCAGTTGCTTACTATATACTCTCAATTTATACATGAAAGGAACCTGTGTTTAAATCTTGAAGCATGTTTGTGAATATGTTTGATAGAAAAAAATCTAAGTCTGTCCAAATCCAAGTATGTTTTTATATTGTTGATACAGTTTGTCAAAGTAAAAACATAATTGTCAGACATAATATACATATGTTATGTTAAAATGACAATGAAAATGATGCCAAACCTTTGCATGTCAAACAGGTTTTAATGTGGCATAGTGCTTCTGACCAGAAGTAGTAGCTTGAAGTACTTTGTATATAATATGGTATATGTTAAACTTGAGAATCTGATGTTTGTGCACTGTACCAGGCAAATGTCAGCATGACACTCAAGCTATCTGTTAGATATACCACATTCCATAATGCATTACAGTCATCTTCTTCTTCTTTTGTCTAATGATGGGTTTCAGTTAGTGCAATTAGTACATTACTGCCACCTGCTCTGATGGAGTTTCAGCTGGAGTTCACTATTTACACACAATAAATATGCATAAACAGCTCAGGAGGCAGGCAGGTGTGCATACAAGTGTAAGTACATGAAACTGCCATGGAGTGATATATTTGATATACTGTATTTTCCCGCAATAGACTATTTGCAGCAAAAAAAAGGCATTGGCTACTCCTGCAGTATGAAACATTTTAAGGATACCTGTAGTGAATTTTCATTGCTAGCTATTTCAAAAGATCATGTATAATACTAACCGTTCCGTCCAACTTAATTTGTAGCCCATTGTCAAATACGTGTGAGTACTATGTCACTGCTCCGTCAGTCAGGTGTGGTCAGTGACACGTTACCTCCTTCACGGGCTGCTCCAGCATCGGTAGTGATGAAACCTCATAGAATTGTCAGATTACCTGGGCGGTCATGAACTGTTCACTGACCAGCGCACAGCAGAAACCAGTCTCAGATGACACATTATCGGCCGTTGCTGGGTCAGACAATGAGACAATGGCAGAGTGCAAAGCTTACGGCTGCACAAACAACAACACACAAACACCTGCTTTCCAGTTAATATGCTCACTGACTGCTGCTTGTTTACTTGTATTCCATTACCCGGAATCAATGACAGGTACGTCATTTATGGCAGACAATGGCTGCACCCGTAAGCTCTGCCCACACGTGTAATTCATATAATAAAAAGTCCAGTGTAGTGCATTTATGCTGATTTTTTACTGAATTTGCACCTCTCCTGCTAATACACAAGGCACAATTAATGTCTTAAGCATGACTAGTAAAGGTACACTTCAAATTAATTTTCTCAATTAATTCTAAACAATTCACCCAGATTTCGCTGTAGAAATTACAAACTTATAACAAGTGACTGGTGATTGTATCCATGGTGATAAGGCTGGTGGTCACATGACTATGTGGTATGCATCACTGAGCAAAAATTACAAAAATTTCCTTTCAGAACATTGTAATTCAAATGCTCTTAGACTTTGATATCAATTCCGTAGCGATTGCAACTGCTTTAATCTAATCACAGGTATTTTCAGACATGAGGGAGGGTTAAATGTGTGACTAACAGCTGTACTTACCAATCACTGATCAGATTCTGTCAGATATGATGACACAACTGCTGAGACACAATGAATTCAGGTGTTTCATTGCATTAGACATTTTGTGTTTAGGGTTTATTTTGTTCTCACTTTCATCTAAAATGCCTACAAAATGCCTCAGAGTGTTTTTTTTACATACAGTATCTAGCATTAGTAATAATGAATAGCAACTGGCAGTAGCACAAAGCACACATTAGGAACAGTGAACTGCCATGGACCAGCTCTAGATCTTCTTCATGTCATGGTTAAGGGCACTGACAAGAGAATTAAGCTGTGGCCTATAAATATATATGTTTGTAATAGCAGGAGAAACTGGAGGAATGAACAGGCAAACTCAACACAGAAACACCAAGGTCTGGTGGGTAACTGAATGTGGCAACTTCAGGCTGTGAGGTGGAAGTGCTAACTTGGCATAGCTGTTAGCACTTGTTATTTTTTCATTATAACTGTTTTAAATGTCTCTACATTTAGATTTCTGAAATATTCCCCGTGTTCTTACCATGAGCAACAGTGTGGTTTCTTCAGTTCTAACTCAAGAAGAAAGATGAGCCTTAAACAGCAATTGATTTCAGATTTATCTTGATAATCACTGGCAACCACCGAAATGAGAATTTTTAGATCAAATCAATGGGAACAGAAAGTTGTAGAAAGCTGTAAATGTGATGTATCCTTATATTTTTGTTCATATAGTGTATATTCAGTATGTACTAGTGATATTCAGTATGTACAGTTTGTGGGTCTTGCAGTCTACAAATGTCCTTAATGCTAACTCGAACATACCTGCCAGAATATCAGCTCATTATTCACAGTTGTAACCACTGTGATGGGTTGGCATACTGTATTTTTGATACAATGCTACAGAGAACATGCCCTCCAGTAAACATTTGGCCATCTGCCTCTCTCATTGGTGGTGGCCCACTTTTACATTTTGACTCTGAGATAAGACCCAGTCCCTGCACTCCTTGGAAAAACTAGAGAAATGTTCATTTGCTAGAAAACAAACAGGAAATTGAGTGTTCCCGTTTTTTGTTTTTTTTTTTCCATCCGTTGGCAGTTTGCTTAATCACACCTGGGACTCTGGCTGGCCAGCACAGCAGCATTATTAACAGTCACCAAACACCCCTGGTTTATTAAGTTACCCCTTTCAGAATACATTACTGTTGCTTTATTTAGCTTTTGCCTTCTCCTTTTGTATTTTATGAGCTGTTGAGAGCAATAAAAGTGTTGGACAAAAGGGGGAGGCAGTTTGTGAAGAGAGATAGAGATGGAACAGGTGAACAGAGGTGAGGAGAGAAACAAATGGAGGGATGCATCGAGAAAGACAGATATAAGGGGGTAGAGGCAGAAACGACAGCTTTAAGGGGGGCTGAGGATGAGAAGTCGAGACAGGCAATGGAAGAGACTTATCCACGCTTTCGTCTTCGGTAAAATGTACTGCTGCCACTCGGCTGGAAAGTGAGGCGATGTAAAAACTAGAAAAGAAAATGAGAAAAACAAAAGGAGAGAAAGTGAAAGTGCAGATGCAGAAAAAATAAAGCGGAAAAGGGAGGAAGCAGGTGAAGAGTGAATGAGTGGTCAATAGAAAGTGATAAAGAAGATGAGAAGGGTGTGGGGTCTACTGGGAAGTAGGGCGAATATTATTCATCACTAACAAGGAATGAGAGCTCATGAGAGATAATGGATAGAACAGAGTGAACAACAGACAGGCTGAGACAGGGTTATACTAACTACAAATTATGAATTGTAGCATGGTGGGAGAAGAAAAGAGAATTAAGGTATTGAGTGGCCACCAAGTAAGTGGTTTCATTTGCACTGGTTTTCACTGTGCTTTTCTAACATGTTAATCAGTGCTCTGTGTGTGGTTTTTCACATTGTGGAACATGCTGTCCTGCTTTTCATTCACTTATCAATGATCACCAATTTCTTAAAATATAAAATACTGTGAGCCAGAATGTCACCTTTGATTTTTTTTTTTTTTTTTTCGCTTTTTTTTTAAGAAGCATATTATTGTGCAGATAGGAAGTGACATTTAGTTGACATTTATCAATATGTTAGTAGTCGGAGGTGACATAAGCTGCTGAGCTACTGTAAGTGTGAATGTAGTGTGTAAAATGAAAAAAATGAAAAAAAATCCCACAGGTTTCAGCCTTGTGATCTTTTTTTTTCTTTAATTTCACAGATAAGCTGTCATACTTTCTCTGTAGACACCATACACCAAATTTACCTTTTGTGCCTCCTCTCGGTATTCAAGCACATTACTAACATACATTAACATATTTTAACAAATGCAAATGCATTAGGGATTTATGATTAAAAGCAAATATTTAATGTTTTGTCTTAAATTAGCAGCTAAGGTAATAGTCTGATCTTTCATGCCGTCCACTAGATTCAGGCTCACATGACAGACACACAATGATATGTAAGTCTTTCAGAAAAACAGAGATTTGTAAAAACATTTTTCAAAGTGATCATTATTAAAGATTCCAGTTTGTGTGTATCCATGTTTTATAACAAAGATATTAGAAAACAGTGGTGCCACATGCCATGTCTCTTCTTACTCAGTGTAATGAACATACACCTGAAACAACAATTATATGTGTATGAATCAGTGTATTACATGGAGCACATCATGGTCAGAACTGACACATTTAGGAGAAGGACAGATGAATCAGCATTGTAGTAGAATAGGTCTTTCAACCCAAAACAACACTTATGGTAAGTTTCTGATTTTCGTTGTCAACAACTCAACTTCATGTCAGTCTAAAGATTGGTGCGTTGGCGACAGCTGAACTACTTCAATGAAAGATTCCAATATACTGTATTTGCATCAGGTCATTTAATAAAAATAGTGATGGATTCACCATCACCTGGAGGCTCGTCTGCAGCCTGTGTGTCCCCAGTCTGTTTGATCCAACATCCTCTGTTCCTTTAGGTCTATGTCCAGTGTCCAGGTTAAAAGACACACTACGTAAGCTGTATTTGATACATGTGATGCTGATGGTAAACAAACTCCTTGGTATTCTGGAAATAAATAGGTCTGGGTCCATCATTTTTGTTACTACATGACATCCATTACACACAAATGACTGGTTGGTGCTGCAAAAGTTTGGAAAAACTGGCCTCATTGATGCTTTTCTCTGGAAAATATTCATGTCCTGTCTGAAATGACCATGGCTGTTTGGGGAAAGAAAATGACATGTCCTGTAAAACTTCTGCATCTGGTTCAGGTCAAGGGAAAGTGAACCTGCATGGTAAAAATCAAATTATTATTCGTAGGATATACTGCATGGACTCATTTTTAGCTTAGAATCTCTATTTTTTGAAACTGTTTTCCAATTTTCAATTGATTCAGTAGAAAAAAAGTTACAACCAATAGAACAAAAGTAACTTTCAAATTTATTGACACCTCTTGGCACTGACTTTTTACCACATTTTCAGTATACTATTACTTTGTCAAAAAATTAAAAGTAACATGTTTTAATTGTATTTGTTACTTATATTCATTCATATTGTTACTGTCCTAAACAGATTTTCATACATTGCTTGTAGACATGGCACATTTTTAAGATTTATAATTGCATGGTTCTGATTTTGGGGCTGTAGCTCCATAACCAAAAAAACATGTTTTTTTTTGTTTTGGTTTGGTTTTTTGTTTAGTTTTTTATCATTAACTTTTAATCTTATTTAATGAAACTTCCAAAAAGTAAAGATATTTGAACATACTTTCAGACAACTTACCCACTTTTTACAAGACTTTTTACAAGACTTTTACAAGACTTGAAAGAAAATTTGTAAATTTGATGTCCATTTCTGTAGCTCCATAACCAGTAGTGGAGCCACAACACAAAAAGCATTTACTTAGAAGATTTGCATTTTTTGTTATAAGTTTACCATTAAATTGCCTACTAATTACATACTAATCATTTACAGACACATAAAAAAATGCAGTAGTGTCCATTTCAAGGGTTGAAAGCTTGTACAATATGCTTTGATCTGCTACCTTAAAGGAAGCTGGCCATCCTACTTGTAATACTATAAGGTGTGTGCCGCGTGTACCTCACAATGGGTATGGGCGGCATGGACCGCGGAAGTGAAAGTGAAACTTTACACTAATTTTCCCTACCTTCTGAAGCTTCAAAAACTTTCATTTGAGGGGGCAGGACGTTTGTCCTGGCCTATTATATATTATACATATGTATAATAAGTCTAATGGGACAGTGATGATTTTTTTGTATGAAATATATGGTGTTGCAGTAAGGATAGCCTTACCAGTGGAAATACTGCATTATTTTAATATATTTTATTGTTTTATGAGAATTTAACATATTTATTATTATAAAGTTTGCATTCAGTGTACTATAAATAAGTTATGGAACATTTGTGACTTGCTTTTTTTTTTTTTAACAATAAAAGTCTTCATGCCATATTGACACAGTAGTATGTAGCTCCATAACTGACACTCTTCCCCACAAGTTCACAAGTACACACATTTTTTGCTTGAAAATTGGGACTATGATGGATAAATATGTTATGTAGCATATCCATGCAAATTTGTAACTATTTGAGCAAGCACAGCATGTTATGCACTTTTGTGCAAATCATAAAAATGGTTGTATCATTTCTGTAGCTCCATAAGGAAGCATTATTTTTTTCAAATTTTCACAATGAAAAATAAAGTTGGGCAAATCGCCACCTTTACCAGGTTAAAGTACTTACTAATACCTACAGAAGTATGCATAACTGAATGTTGTAGGTTTTTTAATTTAAGAGTTACAGCCCATTGAACAGCAGAACTGTAGCTCCATAACCGCTTGACCTGACCCATCTACTCTGTCCAATATTTTCTGTGATGTTCAAGTCCACCAGAGACAATGGCTTGTCTGGTGATGAAACCAGTTTGCTGTTGTTTTTGTGTTGTGTGGACAGAGGTGTTTATGGATTGAATCAAAAACAAGAAGAAAAAAAAACAGAGGAAGGGAAGACCTGTTTAGATAAATGTCCATTCTAGCAAGACAAAAATGGCAAGTGCTATAACGCTGACATTTACAAACTGAACTGATGGCAAAACCACTAATTTTGCCTGATATTTTTCCAAGTTCTGAATGTTCTATGCTGTTAAATTTAAGATGATCTAAACTGAAACAGTGACTTATTTTTAACAGACACTGGCTTATACTCGAACAAGCCTCATTTCCCAGACCCATTAGATGTCAAATCCTCCTCGATTTCACCACCTCCGTTTCTGATCTGTCTGCTGTGTGGGTCTATCACAGCACAACAACCTTCACCACATGTTGGTTTCTCTCCCTTTCTGTCTTGCCCTGCTTCACTTTCTTACTGTACCTCTGCTCCGTTTCATCATTTTTCTCCCTTCACGCTGTTTCCATCTTCCCCAGCATCCATTTCCCCTGCTTCCTCAGCTCTGCTCTGCATTGTAAAAAGATTTCCAGACACGCACAGCCAGAGGTGAATGCACAACACACGCATACATACACAGACTCGAACAGCATCTAATCAGACCAGACCTACAGGCGGAGGTTGACACTGAGTCTGTCTGACTAATGCTTTTTAATTATGCAGCCAGAGCAACTTAGTTTTCACTCAGAGGCCACTACTTGGTTTAATAACCAAATATAGAGTGTTTTAACGTTGACTACTTCATGTAATGGTCTAAAATCAACCCTTTACCTTGGTGTACACTTATATAAAATAACTATATATTCCACAGGATGCCCTCTGGTGACACAAGTACCAGTGTTACATGACCTGAAAATGAATCCTGTTTTGGTGTTCCCACATTTCAGTCCATGTCACTTTAAGATTTTGTGCACACCATTCGTCCTTTAGCCTCCAAGCTTTCACTTATTGTCCTTTTCATCCTTGTAGTCCCAGGAATTAACCCTTAGCAAGCTTTTTGTGCACAAGCTGGAAAATGCTGGGTTAAAATGGCTAGGTACTTTTAATTACATTGATGAGTCTGATTTTTGGGCATTTACCGCCAAGACATTTATACCTCCCCTTTACTTTTTTCTGGAGAACATCTTTTGAAAAGTGATCTATCACGATCCAGTGCAAAACAGGCTTTATCTATACATTGTTTCTAGAGTGAATATGTGCAAAAATCCTGAATAAAGCAGACATTCATTGATAAGTAACAATTTCATTTTATTCACTGAAAACATGGATGAGTGGCAGCAGTTGATTTAGGATTAGGTTAAGATTAAATTTGATTAGGTTGGATTTAGGAGAACACAAAAGAACAAGATAATATAAATAAAGTAGCTATAAATTTGTGAGCAGTACCATTTTCTTCATGTTTCAGTCAGCACAAAATGCTTGTCTTTAACTTTTGATCTTAATGTTCAACTATAGTCCATCTGCATTTTTGTGAGAAATGAAAACAGAATGTTATTCACAAGATTTGAGCTTATGTGCCCAAATGGCG